>NC_087202.1:20186214-20212038 GCF_015104395.2 Macrobrachium nipponense
TCCCTCCCTCTGCTCTTACGACCAGGGAGGGAACCAAGGTTGGACGAACACCAGTCTGTTCATTGACTCAGATTCCACCCACCAAGAAGTGAGTCTTCCTATTGTTAAAGGACCGATGGTTTGTATTACGTATTGGAACAAATAACAATTTGTCAAAAATTGTATTTTTTCTAACTATACAAACCTGAGGTCCTTTACACATAGTCCCACCTCATGCCACCCCTCACTCTGTTTTTTCCTGGGCCTAAAGCAAAGTGATTCTTCACCTCCCAGTCGCGCGGTGCGCTGACTGTCGGACAAGCAGTTAACTACCAAACTCTCTTGTTCGAAGCTTACGACCGGTTCCAGCTGCCACAAGTTACATTCCTATTGTTAAAGGACCTCAGGTTTGTATAGTAAGGAAAAATACAATTTCATACATTCAACTTCCCTGTCAGATGTATACTTAGCTATAGACTCCGTCGTCCACGATAGAAATTCGAATTTCGCGGCACACGCTACAGGTAGGTAGGTCAGGTGATCTACCGGCCTGCCGCTGGGTGGCAGGAATAGGAACTATTACCTTCTAAGGACAGATTTTTCTCTATCGTTTGGACTGTAAACATACGTTTACGGTTCCTCCTGATTTGATTTTCGTGTTTCATCGCCATCGATCTTCTGGGCTGTCTTTTGCAGGGAAGTACTGGGTCTTTGGTTCGGCATACGCTTTTATTAACTTTTAATGAATTTCGCTTCGAAATTTCGAAGAAAATACTAATTGAAACTACCGAAATTATCGGTAGACACTCACATAGTTTGCAATAAAGGGAATTATTAATATTTATTCATTATTACATGTAATAAAGGTTACAACTTTATTGAGGAAATATTAAACTTTAATTTCCTACTTTAGGAAGTCAGAAAAGCATATAACTAGATACGCTTACTTTATAAGCTTTAATAGCGTTTGTGCTAACGAGCAGTTAGAGTATTAGCAGTACTAGTAGTTGTTGCATCCTCATCACCTTCTTACTCCACAGAAACTACAAATTTATATATGCAAATTTGAAGATAATGGATGTAGCTCAAAAGCGAGCTCTAAAAAGGTAAGAAGTGAATATAGTGTTCCCCATTGAAGTGGAGGGTGCGTCTGATCGGCTCTGTCTCGCTCCCAGACCTAGACTCTTCCAAGCTCCCAGGCCCCAGAGGAGAAGGAATGTCGACAGTCGTACGGAGGTTTTACGGAGAATCCCCACCGATCAGGCGTCCCCTCGGCAGACTCTGTAGAACGTCCCAGACTGCCAAGTTTGCCATTGGAAAGGCGTCCTAAAATAGTGGAGGGTGCGTTCCGATCGGCTCTGTCTCGCTCCCAGACCTAGACCTCTTCCAAGCTCCCAGGCCCAGAGGAGAAGGAATGTCGACAGTCGTACGGAGGTTACGGAGAATCCCCACCGGTCAGGCGTCCCCTCGGCAGAATCTGTAGCGTCCCAGACTGCCAAGGATCGCCATTGGAAAGGCATCCTAAAAGAGTGCTTTTCGTCTTCCGATTCGTCTCTCGAAGAAGTGGATGGAATTCCGACGAACTGTCGTGTCCGATCAAGAGGAGTTGGTTGGAAGCTCCGACATTGGACTCGAGCCCGGAACGTTTCCCGGACGATTCTCCCTACGAGAGGAAAAGAGCCAAGAGGACAATATCTCGATCTCCTACGCCTTCCAGAGCGCATTCTCCTATTCATGGCAAAGAAAAGGAAGAAACTGCGACGGACTTCCTACTTAAAATGCAGGAACAAATTTCCTCTTTAGTAGGAGTATTGAGAAAAGACCTTCCGAGGAGAAAGGACGATTTTCTTCCTGTTAAGAGATCTCGTCCTACGGGCGTTCTGGACTCCAGACTTATCTCCTCTACTCCTCGTACGAGTACAGAGACGAATAAAGAAAGAAGGACGAAAACTCATAGGATTGAGACGCAACATACGGACAATGACGAAGAGTGTCCGAGTCGGACAGAACCACCCAGGCGCTCGGCGCCAGAATTGGACTACTCGGACAGGAAAAGTGTCCTACGCGGACGGCTCCAACCAGACACCATTTCGCCAGAACCGGCGGAACCAAGCCCCGGACAGGCGGATATTTCCTATGCGGACAACTGCGTCCAAAAGCGACTCGTGCCGATTGCGGACAACCTTGACAAGGCGGACAGCCTGATTGGTTGGACAAAACGTCGTGCGCAGGCAACTCCGTCCGGGCGACAGGCGCCAGAAGCGGACAAGACGGACAGGCAGAGGTGTCGTACTGGAATGACACCATCCAAACGCCAAGTTCCATAGGTTGGACAGCTCGGACAGACGACACGGTCCGAGACGGACAGATACGTCCAAGCGCATTGAACAAACCGGACTTTCGGCAACGGTTAAGCACCAAGCGCCAAGATCTTCCTCAAAAGAATCATACGGGAGAAATCAACCAGGAAGCGTCTCTTTATGATTTAGACCAGGAGCGGATTTCTCTGGACAGAGACGAAAGGTGCCGCACAGGCGGCCGTCGTCCTGTTCACGATATGTCCGTTTCGGGTGGAAATCTGCCGCAAGCACAGCTGTCTCCTGAGAAGAATGCAATATGTTGCACAGGCGGCCGTCATTCTTGTCAGGAGGACTTAGATGATGATAGAGTTTTTTCTCAGGATCGTTTGCAAATTAAACAAGATTTGTACGAGCTCTCATTCATTGATTAGAGGCTCTTCCAAATAATAGAGGCATAGAATACGGCCTTATATCCAAGAGAATAAAAATTTGAGGGATTCTCTTCGATCCTAGAGTTTTCATTGCGATCTCTTTCGACTAATACTAATTCGTGTTTATTGACGAAAAGAACGAAGAGGGCAAGATTTCCTTTTCTCTCTCTGGATCGGAGAGGAAAGAATGTAGTAGCAAGACTTGCTGTATACGACTACTGAATGACAAGTCATTATACCCATAACCAGATGTTGCCTTTTGTGGTTCGCTACGGAATTATCTATATCCTTACAGGTTTTTTCCTGGTAAGGACTTCGCTTAAAAGGTTTGTTACGACAATACCTACTCAGCTTCGGTATTTAACAAAGGTTGTTTGGCTTAAATTTGCATTATTAAGAGCTTCCTTAGGCTCGAGAATAATTGTATTATATTCCTTCATTGAATGAAGTAACTGGCAACTCATGATGAATGCAGTCAGGCAGCGAGCGAGACTGCCGGGCTGTCATTCTAAGGCCAATACTGAATACAGTACCATCCGGTTCTCGGTCATGATTAGTCGATTACATCTCTCTCCAATGGGATCGAATGGTTAACCGTATATCCCCCCACAATTATGGACTTAGTCTCGAATGGAGGAGATAGTTAAGCTAACACAAATAAAATATTGTCTGCCTTTTGCTAAGAAGCTTTCAATAAGAAAGATATTGTAATCTTTCAATGCTGTTTACCGTAGGTAACATTATTAAAGGATTCTAAGCAGTAGAACATTATATTATATAATGCTCTCATGCTTACGAAAGCATGGCTTATTAGAACACATGCTTAGTGAGAAGATGGATGTAGTAGAGAATTCACTTTAAGACTACGGTATGGTCAAGTCTTTCGAGAAACGCACACAACCTTTTTAGAATCGGATATTGCTCAAGAGAAGATGGATGAGTGGGATGGGAAACATTCTCTTCGTGGCAGAAATGGTTTCCCTGAATGGACTATACTTCGTATATAAGAGTTTTTTCCTACTAAGAAACGGGGGAAAAAATTAACATGTGAAAGGAGGTCGGGTACCATAAAGGCACAGATGTTCTGACACATAACATAAAGAGAATTAGAAGAAAGCGCCAGCCTGGCGCAAAGCGCTAGAAGCGCCAACCTGGCGCAATGCGCCAGAAGCGCCAGCCTGGCGCAAAATTGCGCCAGAAGCGCCAGCCTAGCGCAAAATTGCGCCAGAAGCGCCAGCCTGGCGCAATGGGCCAAGAGCACCATCCAAGATATTTTCTCGTTTTAGCGAGTTATTAACCTAAGAATCCAGTAGCCTCTCGGACAGCAGGCTTGGTAACGGCAAGAATCGTTCCTGATTTCGTTACCCTTTTTATCACTTAGGCCAATTCCACGACTCTCATATCGCAAAGAGCATCGAGATTCTCTTTTTTCGCTCCTGTTCGCGTTTAAAAAGAGAACCTATTTGGAAAACAGACAGGGAACGTAACGATCCTTAAGAGGTTCGATGCAAGATATTTCCATGTCCGTGAGAACCTTCTCGATCGACGATAATAACTGTTAACGTATGTCTAACATTTATTGGAAAGAGTTGTGAGAACCTGCGGAAAGTCTTCTTCATAGATCTCATTAGCAAGGTAGAAGACGAACAGGCTTCCTATAGAATGCTTCCTTTTCCTCGAACCAAGAGAGGTAGCAATATACGCCATCTTTATTTTATAGAAAGGGGAATATACTATAGTCTTTTTTTCCCCTAAATATAAATATAAATATAAATTCTTTACAGAATTTAAGATAAAAGGCGTCAAAGAAAGAGAGGATAATACTTTATGCCTCATTTTGGCTTCAGAGAGGTTGGATTCACAGAGGTCACGTTCTTCTCACAGCATGTTTTGGAAGTCTTTTCCAAGAGAGTCTGGATATTCTATCAGCATCTATTATTAAATGGACCTTAACAACCTCTCCACTCTGAGTCTGTCTGCATGCAGACTGACCAAAAGTGGACATAAATGATAGGATTTTTCAAGGTAGATGACAATAGTCATGGCCTAGACATAGAATTGCTGCAGATCGTGCTAGAGGGAATGAGGAAACTGTCCTCTTCCGATACCTCTGTGAACCACATAGCGGTTTTTTCTTCCCTTTCAGAGGGAAGAATCACCTTTGTATATATCTGCTATCAAAGAACGCAGTAAAAGGCTATACTCTGTCTTTACAAAGGGAATTGGAGATAGCAGAGGATTAAGATCTTCGGGATCTTATACGATTATATACCTTAATATGACAAGAGTAGGATATCATGTACTTCTAATGGGATCTTTTTTGTTGGCCACAGATTCCATGTTCCGACAAGATGGAACTGCTCCTCATCAAACTTCTTGAGAAATTTTTATGAGGGAATTCTTTGTTTCTCTGGGTCCTAAACGACCAAGAAGACAAGTGAATTTTTTGAGCATTGGAATCTCGCATCAGATTCTATGGAGACTAGACAATGGGTTCTTTGCCAGCTAAGTATGTCTAGCAAAAGAACTGAAACCCCCTATTCCTGATTCAATGTTTTCAGATAGAGGTTTCGTTGTCCAGGCAGAGTACTTACGTTTTCATCTACAGTAGAATGGTTCAAACGTTTGCCTACAGAGTCTTTGGTATGCGATGATGGCTCGAAATGCTTCCCAGAAGGTGTTCAGAGGATACAATAAAGAGCTAGAAATCAGGAGTACTCCCAATTTCAAGCTCGGAGTCTCCTTCGACTTCCAGGCTTCTTCCTTCCTTCGGGCAAGGATAGGGAAGATTCTGCAACGAGACACCCCTTCAACATGTAAGAAGAGATCTCGTGAGCACGGAAGTATTCAAGAAGGACCCTCCTCGGAGGAAGACTCTTATCTCTCGTACGGTTAGATATCCTATCGTCTACTGGATGTAGCTGATTACAATCACCTCCCCTTACCGGAGAGACCAAAAGCTCAAAGTGAAAGAATTTCTTCCACCCTTCTCCAGTCTCCTGATAAACGATTGTGGATGTTAAGGACTTTCGGACAATGTAGCGCCAATCAGGCGCCAAAATACCAGAACAGGCGTAAAGACGCCAGAGGAAGACAGTCCAAATAAACACTGTCATTGTCTGATGAGGAGAAGGAGCGTGCCTCCAGCTGGCGCAGATGCGCTAGAGGCAAATAAATCGGAAAAAGTGTCCGATGTGGGCATCGCCAGTTTCCTCGAGACTCTTTAACAAGCTCGAAGCTCCAGCAAGTGGGGAGAAGTCAGCCAGGCGCCAGGCGCGAGGCTCCAGGCAGGCGCAAGGCGCTAGCCAGGCGCCAGGCGCCAGGCAAGCAACATGCGCCAGCCAAGCGCGAGGCGTCAGACAGGCGCGAGGCGCCAGCCAGGCACAAGCCAGGCTCTAGGCTTCATCCAGAAGAGATCAATTTCAAAGAAAGCCCTGGTCTTCTTTGGAACAGTGTGATCTCTAAAGCACTTCTTAAGTAACTTGATGATTCCTTCAAACAGCTGAGGAATTAAAAGCGCTTGAAGTGCGAGCTTTAACAATTCTTGTTCTTTCCATAACAATATGTCGTGAGAGACATATTAGCTGTAATTTTACGGAGATGCAACTCTGTGTCTTCTCTTTGCACGAAGGAGGTCAAGTTGACCTATGAGAGATCCTTCTCTCTTGGTTACGTGTCTACTGATACGTTGCTGGGATAGGGAGCCGACACTGGATCCTTAAAAAACTAGTGGAGTTAAAAAAAAATTTTTTATTTTAAAAAAAAAACATAAGTATACTATTTTCTTTGGGTTATTTGAAATGAGTTTGGGGATAGCTCTTTTCAAATTAAGCACAAACACCCTCGTGTTAGGGATCAGGTGATCGGGATCGGTGTTGTGCTCCTTAATTATGCCAGTAGGCATAGGTGTTTTGTCATGTAAGTGGATAGGACCCCTTTGACAAATAACCATTAGATTCTGTCAAGTAAGTGGATAAGACCCCATTGACAGATCTACAAGAACTCTTTAGCCATAGGTCACATCCTCGCTGAGGCTCTTGAGACGAAGCAGACTCCTAGCAATAGCTAGGAGGTCAACCCTTCGTCTAACACATAGGAACCAAGGTTTTATTTATTTTTATTACCTACAACGTATGTTGTTTACCTGTCTAATCAGTAATTAGCTGTCTCTTACCCACCGCCAAAGGTGCCAATCAGCTAAGTATATATCTGACAGGGAAGTTGAATGTATGAAAATGATATTGTTATTGTACATAAAGTTTCATACATACTTACCTGGCAGATATATACGATTGAATGGCCCACCACCAGCCTCCCCTCAGGAGACAGGTGGAAGAGAAAAATCTGTCCTTAGAAGGTAATAGTTCCCATTCCTGCCACCCAGCGGCAGGCCGGTAGATCACCTGACCTACCTACCTGTAGCGTGTGCCGCGAAATTCGAATTTCTATCGTGGACGACGGAGTCTATAGCTAAGTATATATCCGCCAGGTAAGTATGTATGAAACTTTATTGTACAATAACAATATCATTTTTCGACTAATTGTTATTTAGAGCTGCTCAGATTTTCATATCACATCCACTAAGCATTTATGTAATGACATATAATGTGCCAAATAACAGTATTTGTAATGATACTATATATCTTAGATTGAATCAACACCAATACCAGATTTCTTTATGTGGCAGCCATACTGCCAATATTTACCTCTATAGAATGTGGTAAGTCTGTCGTCTGCATTAAAATTATGTTATGGATCATAGAGCAACAGCTTTGTCATCTAACATGCTGATTAGCAAACAGAAATATCTTTGTACTTGAGAAAAAAAAAGTTTTTCTGCAGTTTGTGGGGTGGGGGGGATCCCTTCATATAGGTAGACAGGGCTTGGACTCTGTGTATATGAGTTTTTATTATTTACAGGAATCTGGAACCCCAGAGAAATGGCGTGTTGAAAACAGCTGGGGAGAGGACAGAGGTGAAAAAGGTTATCTCATCATGACTTCTGACTGGTTCAGGAGTTTTGTCTTTGAGGTAGTTGTCGACAAAAGTATGTACCAGAGGAAGTATTAGCAGTATTTACCCAAGAACCTGTAGTATTACCAGCGTGGGATCCTATGGGTGCATTAGCGCGTGAAACAAAACCAGCAAACTTTAATATAAGTAAAAATATATTATGTATATACAGTATATTTATATACATAGTGTGTATATATGTTTATTGACATATATATTTGCATATATGTAACTATATGCACATGTTTATGTATATATGTATATATTCTGTATATATGTGTGTATATTTATGTACACACTTACAGTATTTATATGTACACACCTGTTTATATATAAATACACATGAAACTGCCCTTTCATATTCTTCAAATAGGTAATGAACTGTTAATGGTTTAAGTTAAATGGTAGTAGATAAAAATAAATGAATTTTAAATGCAAGCTGAATTAAATCATGCCTCTTATATTTCATACTGAATTAACTTAATCTAACCTGTTTGGAAGAAGGGGCGGATCAGAAAGAAAAATACAAGATTATATTCATACTTCCACTTTTTTTTAGACTATAATAATAAGAGTTTTTAACTTTAAGTTTAAAAATTTGTTAGAATTTTCTTACCTAGGCAGACCTTTCTTGAGTTGCTAGGATTTTCATCACATTATTACTTGTTTTGCATTGTAGAGGGAGAATGATATAAATTATTGTAAAAACACCTGTTGAGCAACTGTCCTTTTTCATGACTTATGAAAGGAAGTTTTGGATAAGATTAACATTTTGTATCTATTTCTACTCCATGTCAGTAGTAGGATGAAAGTTAATGAAAGGTTAATATACAATTAATTGATAATAGGTACATGTTAAGGAGGAAATATATTAAAAGAAAATGTATTTGAAGATGTTTTGATTGTAATGGTTAATGACTGGTTAATATATATACATAGTCAAACCTTTGACTTACGATTATGTGAAACCAACATACGAGCTTTCCAAGATAAGAGGCCAGTCCACTCATGATTGTTTGCTGTAAGAAGCAAGCCGAGATTTGAGCTGTGAGGCAGCGAGCCTGGGAGATGCCATCCTCCAGTGCATCTGCCATTACCAGCACTAAGCTGCCCTAGCTGCGCAATCTTGTTCAGTTCAGGTGGTTACTACACCGAACGAGCATCTTTTAGTTTTTCTTGTTTTTTTTCTCACTTTGTCCTTGTATTTTGGAATATTTCTTAGTTTTCACCAGGGGTCCTAAGAAAGTGTGTCGGTATCAGCGCTGAAAAGAAAATGCCAATTACCTTAGATATGAAGTGTGAAATGATAGAAATGCACATTCAAGTGTGTTATGGGCTTGGCGAGGTATGACCAGACTACTTCTATGATCTGTACGATTTTGAAGCAGAAGAAGTTGATAAAGGCTATGCCAACCAAGGGCATTAAGAATATATGGCTATAATGCCAGCCAAGGGTATTAAGATTATTTCAAAGCTCTGGACCTCTGCCCATGAAGAGATGGAGAAGTTTTTGTTGGTGTGGTTGAATGAGAAGCAACTCGCAAGATTTGCCGAACTGGTAGAAGCTGAAGGATATGTCATCCAGCAAGTCTCCAACTATGATGAGACAGGGATCTTTTGAAAAACTGCCTAGGAGGACCTATATAATGGCAGAGGAGAAAAACTTGCCAGGCCACAAACCTATAAAGGATAGGCTAACCCTTGTGCTGTTCACAAATGTGAGTGGCGACTTCAAGGTTAAGCCAATACTCATATATCACTTGGAAACCCCAGAGCCTTTAAGTCTCATAAGGTAGCCAAAGAAAATCTGTAGGTTATGTGGAGGGCAGACTCAAAAGCGTTGGTCACCAGGGATATCTTTGTCATTGGTCCTACCCTCAAGAATTACCGCACTACAAATAACTTACACCTGACAGCCCTCTCGTCCTCAACAGTGCTCCTGTGCACCTATCAACCCTCACAGACAACATCTAAGAAGAATTCAAGTTTGAGGTCCACTTCCATCCACCCAACACCACCCCTATCCTGCAGCCCATGGACCAGCAAGTGATTTCAGATTTCAAAAATATCTTCACCAAGCACCTGTTCAAGCACTGCTTTGAGGTTACAGAGGCCACAAACCTCACCCTTCGAGAGTTCTTAAAGGATCACTACAATATCATTGCCTGCCTCGAAATTATTTGCATTGGGCTGGCAGGGTGCTACAAGGAGGACCTTAAACTCTGCATGGAAGAAGCTATGGCCTGAGGTTGTGTCCAAACAGAACTTTGAAGGATTTGAACCTGAAGAGCTAGTGGTGGAGAAATGTTTGTCCTTGGATAGTCCGTGGGCCTGGAAGAGGATGAAGAAGACATTTGACAACCTTGTCGAGGAGAACAACAAGAACTAACAACAGAGGAATTAAATGAGGTACAGCATCAGCAACATATGGAGACTTTCTGTGTTTTGGAGGAGAAGGAGAAGCCAGTGTTAGAGGTTGCTGAAAGTGAGATTGAGGAATGGTGGGAATATGGAAGAAAATGTTAATGCTTAATAACAAGAGACACCCTGAAAAAGTTGCAACAGGTCATGCATTGGAGCTGTTTAATGAAACTTGCCTAGCTCATTTTTGACAAATTTTGAAAGACAGGAAGAAGCAAACCTCCTTGGACAGGTTTTTAGTGAAAAACCTGCATGTGAAAGCAAGGAAAGTGTGGCGAAAAAGGCAAAAGTCAGTGAAGAAGATTAAAATTTTTAAAAATAAAATAAAATAAAAGTAGCAAATAAGTGCAATGATAAAGTGTTGCATAGTCTGTAGTAAGTTAAATTTCTTAGCAATTGTAGTCCATTAGGTTAGAGATAATATAATTTGGAGATGCCTTTTATCGTAAATTAACAAAGTTTGATTAAAAAATTGCACATATAACTTCATTGTATAAGCATTAGGTGTGATTTCTCCGAGTTGAACATCATTTCCGCCTGGCAGTTATTTGTTTTTATCAGCCTCAGCTATAACCTGCAGCTTTAATTTACTAGTATTCTTTTTGAGATCTCCATTGCATGAGGGATGAAACAAAAGTGCATTTTATTTTTAATTATGGAAGCCACCATTGAGAATTAGCAGGGTTTAACAAGTTAACAATTTTAACAGAGCTCTTAGTAAATGCTTGATAGTTACGGTAAACGATGTCAGCAGTCAGCTGTTTCTGAATTTGGTTGTTTATGTCAATACATGTTTACAATAATCGCTTTATCCAGAAAAGAGAGAGAGAGAGAGAATTTATAAATGAAACTGTTGAATTAGGAAGTCAAGATAAGGAAATACTGTAATAGAAAAAAAATAAAAAAAGGTAAGTAATATCTATAGGTGGAAACCAGTGGAATTAATTCCTATAAAAGGCAGCAGAATTAGTGAAGTTAAGAGATAGAAAATACTGGTATAATATACAAAGAGTAGTTGAAAAGAAGAAAACCTTCAAACCTTGGCAGAGGGACGGACATAGAAGAGGATAGATATCTACTAAGAAGAGAAGTTAGAGCAAGAAGGAAGTGGCAAGACAAAGAAAGGTTGAAATCTTTAAAAGGGCCAACTTACTTAAAAAATGAAAGTATATAATTCAAAGCTGAAAGGAGAGACGCTGGAGACAGTATACTTTGAAAATCTGATGAATATGGAAAATGAATATGATCTGAATTTTGTAGACCTGACAAAGGAATTAATGGTGAATTTGGCATCTGAAATTATTAGTAGAAACTTTGAGCAGCTAAAAATGCAAATAGTCCTTTAGTTTCATGAAGAATAACAAGTGTTTCTTAAAGGAAATGAAAAATTTCTTTGTAAACAGGTGACCATTATTGTTATAATAATATGTATATAGTATGTATTACATATTAACAAGACTATCAAGAGGTGACTAGGAAATAGAAGATATGATATAGATGTAACAAGGAGGTTGATTGAGGAAAGGGACACTACACCATCATCACGTGCCAGAGGCAGTAATTATATAGCAGCAATCTTTGTGATGAGGCAACTACACAAGTATGCCAGGAGAGAAGGGATAGATCTCATTATATATCTAACCCTTAAGTCTATCCCAACATAAAATTCAAAGATGTGATAAGACTTGTTTTTGAAGCAGATAACGTGTTTGCTTTACAAATCCTAAATTACTCTGTTAAATGGAAGTATGCTTTTCGTTGCTCTTGAACTTTGTTTTGTATTTATTTTTTGTTATGGTTCTCATAGTCACTGGCTGCCAGAGTTTCCTTCTCTTTGCTGTATCATCACTTTGTTCTTTTGTGAATGATAAATGCATATAGTACAGCATAGGTATTATTGTTTAAACCATATTTCATCACAGTCTCATTGATCATGTATTAATATGTCATGACTCAAATTCCCAGTTTCTCCAGCTTTGTTTACACCTGACAGAAGATAGTCTGCTGTACAGATACCAATTGGACCTACAGGTAGGAATGAAATCTCGGCTCACTCTTTAGCTGACTTGTTGTGTGTTAGCTATCTTCCTGGGATTATTCACTTCAAAATATTCCTGGGATTGTTTCACTTCAAAAAATTCCATTTTCAGTGTTTTATTGGTCATTATATTCATACTACATCATTGTTATCTGTGCTTTATCTCATGAATGATTCAATGAGTGCATAATTGAAAAAGGCAATTTCGGGAATTACCAGGTATATTTGAATTGTACATAATTTTATGGCTTCTCTGAATTTGCTGACATCTTTTTGCTGCCTCATTTTTCTTACTTAGAATTCAAAATTCTGCACTAATTCATTACTTAATGACTTTCTGATTTTTGCATCTATTAATTTCAAATGTGAATTTTGCTGTGTATGTTTATGCATCTGTTAATTTTGCAGTGTACTTTTCACCATCTAATGAATGAGTAGCTTGTTAAAGCTTGAGAGTTTGTTTGTAGGATGTTTTTCTGTATTGCATTCTGTAGAAAGTTCTTTTTTTATGCTTCTCTTTTTAGTGTAGTAAAGGGTTGTGTTCATATTCTCTAGGAAAACCTCTTGTGCTTTTATATATTTACATACTACTGTAGTAATATCTACTAGTTTTGTCTTATGCTGTCCTTAATTACAAATTTTAACTTAATACACATATGTAATTGTGTTTTGACATAATTATAAATCGTATTTTGTGGTGCATCTTTTATAGTTGCAATTTTTTTTTTTTGCTGCATGTTCATCACTACATCTCAGTAGACTTGCCAGGGTGTGTTAAGTTAGGCCTTCACATTTTGTTCAAGTGTGATTCACGTAGCATGTGCCACATGGAGGCTTCCTAGCCTCTTTTCACCTGTCACAGCTACAGGATTGATTACTGAGCTGAAGGTTTTGTTATTCTTCAGATTATCTACTTTGTACTTTCTCATTGATGTGCGAGTCAGGGAGCAAAAGTTCTCTCATGATGTGCTGGGATGACCCATGCCACCCCTGCCTACCAAATGGAGTTCTGATTGAGACTGCTTATTTTGTTTGTTGTGCATATCCATTCAGCTATTCATAGTTTTTCCTGATTCTTCATAATGATTATATGATGTGTTTATTTGGTGTTTTGCCTTCCAGCTGGTAGTGTCCTTTGCCACTGTTGAACAGAGTACAACTTTCCTTTTAGTAAATGATTAACTTTAAATTTATATAATGGACATTTTTAGTTTGAATCCATATTGGGCTTTTCTGATATTGTAATATGTAATGGGATGATCTTTGTCAATTATTCTACTATTATATTTTTCATGCTGAAATCAGTTTCAAGTACTTTTGCATCTTGTCATTAGTGTCTGAATTTTTTGCCTATTGTGGGGATATTTTTAGTAGTGCTATTCCCACTGTCTTCATATACTTGTATGGGAGTCAAGTGGCTTGTTTACAGGTCCTTTATGTTCCTGCTGTTTATGTTCCACTGTATGTATGTGGATTGGTTGGGTGACCAATGGTTTCTTTAAGCCCAAACAAAGGTGTAAAAGCATTTTACTTCTAAGAACCTGTGGATACCTTTTTTAGGTTCATCATTATGCAAAAAAACTGTTATCCTGCAGTCATTACTCCAAAGTTACTTCAGATGGGGCTCCCACATTGCAGTGCCTCCCCCTTGATTTCAACTATTAAGACAGGAAGTGCAAGATTCTGTCTCTTTACAATATTTGATTTTTAAAATTAAATGGTTTATTCTACCTTTTTAATTTTGTTCTAAAATGCAGTGTTTATCAATTACTGTTAAATATACACCACCCTATGGAGAAAACTGTAGTGTAAGCTGGGCTCTCTGGATTCTGGAAGAGTTCTAAGGCCCATTATTACTTGGATGAGAAGTATGAGAAGGGATGCTGGAAATTATAAGAGAAAGGTGCTGGAAAAATGTGCGATGGAATTTCAGAGATCCTTACAGTGCATGTCATTGGAGGCAAGGATGATTTGCTGCTGTTTAATACTGTGGAAAGCAGTTTAACCAAGGTAGGGTTGTTTTCTATATAAATCTTTTACCCATTGTAGCTGCTGCTAGTTTTTTTCAAATTTCCTTTCTAACTTTTTTCAACTTTTTTCAGTTTAGTTTTGCTCCATATGAATGTTTCACTCACTGAATAATAAAAAACATTTTATCTCTTTCTCTGAGATAGTCACTTGTTTGTTCCTACAAGAATACAAACTACGTAACATGACAAATTTTTTTTAAGTAATTTGTATTTTTCCTTACACAAACGTGAGGTCTTCACATATGGGATTAAACTTTCAGCAAGCTGGAAAACCAGCCGTTAAAAATTTTGCAAGGTGGTACATAATGGTAATAACTACCAATGGTAGGGGCAGAAGCATTGCTACCAAGTTGGTGTGTATTCAATTCTACACAGTTTACCTTTTGGCCCAGATAAGAGAATAAGGGGGAGGTAAGAGGTGGTCCCTTTATGTAAAGACCTTAGGTTTGTGTTAGGAAAAATGAAAATAGCTAAAAATTTGTTATATGTTCTTACACAAATAACAACCCTCGGTCTTGACATATGGGAGACTTACTTTTGGAGGGAGGATTCTGACTAAATCTCCAAAATGACTGGTAGTTTGGCTCACCTGGTTACTCTCTTTCTGGTCATGAAAGAGCATAGGAAGGAGACCATACCTCTGATCTATTGAATAAGAAAGATGTTCAATCGCCAGACTTTCAGGCATTTCGAAATAGTAATGGAGTGTAATATCCTTGATTCCAAAAGGTTTGGATGAACCCTTAGTGTCAGAGACTGTAAAGCTAAGAACTAGCTGTTTTGTTTATAATCTGTCCCTCTTCCTTGCTAGAGAGAAGGAAGGATATGCATCTACTAATCCAGATGGAGCTAGATTATAGTAGTTAGGAGTTATACTCTAGTCAAACGTACACCCACAGTTTGTACAACCCCACATTGTTGACTAGAGTATCCTAACTACTATATCTTGTTTGACTAAGGAACTACCGTGGTACTGTTCTTTAACAACACCACGGAATGGCCTGGAGAGCTAAGAAGATCAAGACAAAACACGTACGTGAGCGAAAGGCATTACTATACAGATGTGCTGTTGAACGAGGCAATGATCGGACAGGAATTTGGTGCTTCAACGTGGTATGGCCGTAGGCCATTCTATTCTTTTCCTAAACCTTCACATGAGCTTGGTCAATGGTCCGTTCCCGGACACGCCATCCTTATATGGGTGTTCCTATCAGTGCAAGGTGGAACTGGTTGACATCTTGGCAAGATGATGGTTAACCAGGTGGGTAAAATGATGGAGTTGGGAAGAGGTGGTAAGTGTCCCTCCTCACCTACTGGCACTTTCACTTTTTGTCTGCCACAGTAGAGAACAGGTATGCCAAGCAGCTCTTTATTGACTGCCAGTTGAGAACTTGGAGCTATGGGAGAGCATTTACTAATTGCCATGCTTTTCCTTTTTTTCACTGTATGTTGCCCTGCTGTTTTTGTTTTACTTCTACAGAATGACAGCCTAACAATGTTACTTGGACATTGATATGGTAGGGTCGCTTAATGATACAACCTATAGATGACAGCTTTATTGAGTAGCACTCTTGCTGAGGTAGGCATGAGTCAGTCCGTGATGTGTACATGAGATTCCAAGCAATGGATTTGTACTATCAAAATAAAGATTATCATATTGAAATAGCCTCCATTTCATGAAAAAGAAAATTACAGTACATTTTCTCATGCAGCACAACTGATTCATTGGGGAAAACATGCCAGGAACATTGTTTCTTATGCAGCACTACTGATTCATTTTCAAAATCTGAAACAAACTTATACAGTCGACTCCTGCCTGCTATTCGTGGTATTTTTCACTGAGAAATATTCACAAATTACGTATATTCTTATAATTTTCGTGACTAAATGCACTTTATGTGATGAAACTTTCAAAATACACAGGTATAAGCATTTTCCAGTTTTTTTTGTGTATTTTAACTATCAACATAGGCAGTTCTAACCATTTTTGAGAGGTTTTAAGTAATTGTGGAATTTAGGTATTCGTTGGGGGGTCTGGTACCCATTCCCTGCAAATATAGGGGGTTTACTCTACTGTGAGTGTGACATGCTGTATGAGTCTAACATTGTACATAAAGTGTACTCCAATTTCAACTCAAATGTTTGTTTGTTTGTTTGTACGGTGTTCTTACTTTGCATGGAACCAGTGGTTATTCAGCAATGGGCCACGGCTTTACATGACTTCCGAACCACGTCAAGAGTAAACTTCTGTCACCAGAAATACACATCTCTAACCCCTCAACAGAGAATGCCCGAGAATGGAACTCACGGCCACCGAGGCAACAGGTCAAGACCATACTGATCACGCCACTAATGACCTTCAACTCGAATGTCTTCTCGTAGCATATGGGTTTTACGTTTTGTTTGGGTCTTTCACTTGGAACAGGAGGCTATGGAATGCCTAACAGATGATGATTGCATCACTAGTTCTATTTCAGGTATATGTAATGTTCTCATGCTCATTAAAGCTGACAGATTTGGGATGTGCATTGGTGACTTGCATAATTGCATCACTATCAGTGTCAATGGCTGGTAACTCCCAGATAAATCATTTTATGGCATTCCTTACAAGTTCCCTAAAAAAATTTTGGTTCCTTCTAATTTCACTACCATTTGCGGTAATTTAAGTATACGACCTGGTTTCAGGAATCTGGCACAAGAACCTTCATACCAGGTACAATAATTCACTCAACTCTGATGCCTATGAAGATCATAATTGCTTTTAGAATTGTTACTGGTGTCTTGTAGCTAGAAGTGATGATCCATGAGATCAGTGCTGTCTCCACTTGAACAGGAAGGCTATTGGATAACTTCCTCCTGAATAAGAGTTTGGCAGGACTTATCA
Organism: Macrobrachium nipponense; assembly: GCF_015104395.2. Taxonomy (NCBI): domain Eukaryota; kingdom Metazoa; phylum Arthropoda; class Malacostraca; order Decapoda; family Palaemonidae; genus Macrobrachium; species Macrobrachium nipponense. The sequence goes on from NC_087202.1 coordinate 20,203,311, forward strand.
TTCCATTAGAAAGAGGGCATCCTCTGTATGCTATTAGGGGTTGTGGATGTTGGTGCCAGACATTTTGGCTTTTCTCTATATATTTTTCACTGCACTTACCATCCTCTCAATAAATCCATTACATTGAACATACCTTGGACTGATGGTTGCCCCAACTATGCAGAAGGAGGTACCTGGGACCACTTAACAGTACTGTAGCTATCTGTTGAACTGTGTAGCAAAGAGGTCTAACATAGGCCTTTCCCAAGTAGACAGAGATGATAGGATAACCCCAGGGGATGCCCAATGATAAGATGCACTGTCAAAGAAATCCGCACTGCCAACAGAGGAGACATCCTATGAGGATATCCCCTATGATGATATAAGTTCAGTATGCTACTCAACAGAGATGTCCTATGATAATAGGATCTATTGAGTATCAGTCAACTGCCAAAAATCCCATAAATGCTTTAATTGTGACCCAGCAGAAAGCTTTATATAGTGCCCTTGATTTTCTGCTTCAGCCTTATTGATAAATATATAACTTTCAAGGAAACCCTTCCAGTCATTAAAAAAGCACAGACATGGTCCACTTACTTGCGATTATGCACCCATAATCACAAGTATTGTAAAGACAGAAAATTTGCTTTTATCTAAGGTACTTTTCCCTGAAAAATATTATAGAAAATTATCATAATCATAAAATTATACCTTGTTCTCCAGAAGAGCCTTAGTTTATTATTCTACAACCCCTCAAACCCTGAACAGAGGTACATAATACATATACTGTATAATACAAAAAAGTCAGATACAGGCAGTCCCCGGTTATCAGTGGGGGTTCTGTTCCTTTGGGGGGTGCCGACAAGTGAAAACTGCCATTAACCGAAACTTACAATTGCTGAATAAGCACTGGTTCCATGCAACGTAAAAACACCATACTAACAAATTAACTGAAACTTGGTGATATATGGTGCTGTCATAAGCACCATTATGGTGCCTCTGTTAGGTTTTATGGTGCCATAACTCTATTATTGGTGCCTTATGGTGCCGATTACCAGAACTTGGCCCATTATGGTACCATAAATCGCCGATTTTATGGCGCTAAACAAGCCCCATACAACCAGATCACCGATAACCAAGTCTGCTGGTAACTGGGGACTGCCTGTACATAGTACTTTATGTATAAGAAAAAAATAATCATGATCATGCTGTCATACATACATTATTATTGACACAATAAGAAACATATTTTCATATAGGCATCAACACAATAAAGAAAAGAAAATTTTCCAAGAACATTAGCCATCAATGGGTAATACAGTAACTGTTGGAGAGTACAGGTGGCTATTTACTAGTTACGAAGGCTACAAAAAATATTTCATCCTGGCAGTAGCAGCAGTGTGCTATCAGACCGATAATCATCATACATCTACTACTCAGCATACGTCACAAGTAATCATGCATCAGCAACTCAAAACACTGGTAGCGTCTGATGCTTCGGGAGATGCCTAGGGGTACTTGTAAATGTCTGAATGACAGCAAAGTGGTTGCAAACTGGAATGATTATACCTGGATCAAGGTTAATATTCCTCTTGATGCTGCAAACAATCCCTCACACTTCATGTTGAAAGTGCTAATCATCGGAACGGTCTCTACTTTCCAAAAAAACGACTTGGAGACTTGATGCATAGTTGGGCTCAATACAAAAATTTTAGCCACTGATCTTCAAAATCTGATGGCAATTTTTTCTGTATACATTCTTGAAAACTTGCCTCAGCTGCTGCCATATGATATAATGGGGTGGCTTAATGATACACCACATAAAATGACATAGCTTTATTGAGTAACCAGTCTTGCTGAGGTAGCACGAGTCAGTCCATGATGTATACAAAAGAATCCAAACAGTGGATTTGTACATTTACATAAAAGTCATCATATTGAAACAGATCTGGAAAGTGAACGATGCAAGTGGGAACTCCTAGGGGAAAGAGATTTTGAAAACCTAGGCTTCTAGGACACAGGAGGAAGTCTGGTCTTCCCATACCGCAGAGGAGAAGAAGCCCTACTAGACTGAGAAACACGTCCACAGACAAACTGCCTCATGTCTGTGACCGTTCACAGCTTCACTATTGACACAAACATGTTTGTTGGGAGGAGAACAGGAAGAGAAGCACCTTCAACCTCTCAATTGGAGCCTTATCATCCTTACAACAAACTCAAACAGGCTGAGGCGAAAAAGCTTGAAAATTCTGAGAGAGGAGGCCATCATGAACTGGAACATGTACATGTATGTGCAAGGGTGAGACACGTCTCTTCTGAAAAGACGGTGAAACACTCCTATCGCATCCGGAAGATGAGGCAACAGTCCGGAATCCTCCAACGTCTGACCTGAGGAAGGGGAGAAGGAGGTGAAGGAGCCCCCCTCTTACGACCTTTCTTGCTAGAGAGTACAGGAGAAATGTCTCTGAAGGCTCAGCAAGTGTCTGCAATGGCGTCGGGAAGAGATGACACTGCAGCTGATGCCCTTAGACTGAGAGGATGTTGGGAGTGACGTCACGGCATTCGGAATGGCAGTACGAGTCAATAGCCTCATTGGCAGGGAGATAAGAGGCGACCCAGTGAGCGTCGTAGTTGACAGTGACGTCCCGCTAGGCAGCAACACGCGAGAGCCAAAGTAGTGTAGGCCTGGAGGAGGGGGGACTGCCAGGGGACTAGGGACGTCCAGACAGCCACCATCTTGTTCAACTCCGTATCTGAAATAAAGGAAGCAGATGGTGAAGGCTGAGATTATCTCCGATGAAAGAGGAGGCCACGTTATACACAAATCAGCCTGTGCAACTCCTGATTCGTACTTCCAAAGACAAATCTATGGAAGAAAAGGAAAGAGACAGGGCATCAAAAGAAGCAAAATTTGTTTGTATGGTGTTTTTACGTTGCATGGAACCAGTGGTTAGCAACAGGACCAACGGCTTTACGTGACTTCTGAACCACATCCAAAGTGAACTTCTATCACTAGAAATACACATCTCTCACCCCTCACTGGAGAGGCAAGAAACCTTCGCAAGGTACGACACTCCGGGCAAGGAGTATGGGGGTCAGTATTGGAAGACGCCAAAAACCTCAAGCATGGAAATCCTTGAATGTGTTGACGGGCCTTAGAACTCTTGTTGGACTCTATGGTAAACAATCAGGTGCACGCATGCATACACACGCTGAAAGCAAAGCACAAAGAAATCATGGGCTAACAAAGAAACTGGCTTGAGAACGAGAGCGCAAAAGCGACTTCCCTTGAAAGTTTTTTGGTTTGTATGGTGCTTTTATGTTGCATGGAACCAGTGGTTATTCAGCAACGGGACCAACGGCTTTACGTGACTTCCGAACCACATCGAAAGTGAAACTTCTATCACCAGAAATACACATCTCTCACTCCTCAATGGAATGGCAGAGAATTGAACCCGCGACCACCGAGGTGGGATGCTAATACCATACCAACCACGCCGCTGAGGCGCTTTCCCTTGAAAGTGGTTAAAGACTGATGCTTCACGAGGTACCAAACCTGGTCGGTGACCAGCTTCCACCTCGTATACGCATGAGTTGCCAGAAGCCACAGATTCCTTGCTTTACAATCTTTGACTGTTTTAACTATTTTCCAGCTGGCACTAGAAAATTATCCTATAGTTAAGACCGAAGGTTTGTTCCATTTATGAACAAAGACATATCAATGTTTGTTTGTTTATAGCTCAGGTACGAACATTACATTTCTGGCATTATTTTTATCCTTGCAAGGAAGTTATTATTATCTGGTATTTGCCAGGAGTATAGCAACTTCTGAAAAATGTACATAAGCATCTGTGTTGTTCTCAGACTGATTAATAACAATATTGACTACTCAGGTCTGTATAGCTGTCATTATGGAAGTTCCTTCCAGAGTTTGGCCCATTAAGGATGTAGTCTGTGGTGTCCTTCCTATTTAACTTGGCAGGGAAGGCGTCCATGCTAAAAACTCGTCTTAGGTAGTTGCTGGTGGTCTTGTCTATATCAACTACTGCTTTGGAAGTGATTTTGTGTGCTATAGTCCTTCATGGCAAAATTTGTAATGGTTTTTATTTCGTCTTTGGTTCTGGACTCGATCAGCCCTGTGATGCGAATAATAAAAGCAGACTGAGGAGTAAGGTGCAGGTAGCGCTCTTTTTCTTCATCTTTGGCTTCTACTTAGTTGTCTACACCAATTCTTCCTTAGACTCAAGGTCTGCTCCTGCTTGTCTCTCAGTGAGCTTATGAGGTTACATTGAATCGACGCTGTTCAGCTCGTTTGCTTGGTGCACTTTCAGTCCCTTCTCACTGTTACTTTTGGAGTCTTACGTGACCCACCAATGGGTTCACATTGCCCAGTCGCTAGTTACATACTAGGAGTACAGTTAGTTTTGCACTGGTGGCAGGGAAAGTTCTTCCCAGACTTCTTCAGGAGGTTTTCTCTTGCAAACTATGTTTAAGTGGCAATTCTCAAAATTGTTTTGCTCGCAGAGTAAAATTCTTAGGGAAACAACTATAGTTTTGCTCCAGTTCCCAGTCTCATTTATAGAATTGCCTTCAGGTATTCACTAGGGGGTGCTACTTGGGCCCAGTGTTAGTCACAATTTGCACATGGTGCCTAGAAAAGGTTAGCACCTTTATCTTTGGATCAGAAAGTAGCCTTCATTCTCAGTTAATTGTGCAAACCTTTTCCCCACTACTTTCTTGCAGAGGAAGGTAGTCATACCCCTACTTTAAAAAAATGCAGGTTACGAAGGCAAAGACGAAGATTTTTTTGCTTCCGTGTACGAAAATAATTCAGGTCGTGAAAGGGTGTAATGTAAAGTCAGAGATTTGCTCGAGCCGCTGAGAACAATTTTAAAACTCGTGAGCTGCCAACTCAGTAGACTCGCCACCATCCCATTGGTTCCTGATGCTAGTTACTGGCATAAGATCCTGCTCTCCTATTGGTCAGCATCTACGTAAGGGAGTTCCTCGACCATTTTGTTTCAGGAACATTTTTAAAAACAGGCAGAAGCAATCTTCCTTGGATGGTTATTTTTTAAAGAGGTCTTTAGTAAATCAAACAGGAAGGTCCAAGTGATATGAAAAAACAGAAAATTGAGTGGTGAAGAAATTTAAATTAAAAAAGAAACAAAAAGTAAGTGAAAAAAAATTAAAATATTAAAAAAAGGAAAAAAATAGAAATTTAATTTTAAGTTTTTCGTAAAGTTGTTTTAATGTTTTCTGCCATTTGTTAATGCGTTTCGCAAAGTTTAGTGTTAATGTTTTCTGCCATTTCTTTATGTTTCGTAAAGTTAAGTGTTCATGTTTTCTGTCGTTTGTCCTCCTCCTCTGTCACCACTTTCGGACATCGCCTCACTCGAAAGGTAAGGTTCCACATTTTAGAAATGCTGTACGTGCATGTATGTACGTTATTTCTTGTACCCTGTACACTAATCCACTTTATTTACAGGTACAGTAACGGTTAGGTTAGGTATTGAATGGTCCAAATTGTTGTATTTCATTGTTTATTGGTCAATTTAGCTTTATTATAAAATTTTCTGTGGTGTTTTTGTAGGGCTTGTAATGAATTAGGCAATTTACATGTAAAATGTAGTTCTGGATACGAAAAAATCAGGTTATGAAGGCCGCTTCGGAACGGATTAATTTCGTAACCTGAGGCACTACTGTATTCAGTTTGAGGTGGTTATGAAGCCCATTCTTCACCTAAATTAAAATACAGAATTACTCCTTTTATCATCTCCTAGTGGTGCTGGGTTTGGTGCACTGGGGAAGCTAGGTGAGACCACAATACAGTAAGTCCTCGGGTTACGCTGGTCTCGACTTACGATGTTTCGTGGTTACGAACGCGCCCCCATAAAAATATAAAAAATAATATTTTGCGTCGTTCCGTCTTACGCGGTTTAGCGTCGTAAGCAACGTAAACAAACGCGAACTAGTTCCAGGCGCACGGCGGAAGAATACGCTTTGTGGGGGAGAGGACGGCGTCGCTTCGCTACGCTCAGTCCTCGCCCATACGCCATTTTGGTTGTTTACACTGCCTCTCTCTCCCTCGTGTTGTATCGTTTTTGTAACTTTTTGCTCTTTGTTATGGCTCCCAAGCGCAAGGCGGACTCTTCTGATGGTAGTGCATCGAAGAAAAGAAAGGCCATCACCATGGAAATTAAAGTGGACATTATAAAGCGATCCGAGAAGGGAGAAACGCCAACAAACATTGGCCGCTCGCTTGGCCTTAGCCGTTCGACCGTTGCTACCATTATCAAAGATAAAAGAGCGCATCGTTGAACATGTGAAAGGATCTGCTCCTATGAAAGCGACAGTGATAACTAAGCAGCGTAGTGGTCTAATAATTGAAATGGAAAGGTTATTGGTGCTTTGGTTGGTTAAGAACCAAAATCAACGGCGTATCCCAGTCAGCCTTATGGTGATTCAGGAGAAGGCGAAAAGATTGTTTGAAGCGTTGAAAAAAGAAAAGGGGGAGGGAAGTGAAAGTGAAGAGTTTGTGGCTAGTAGGGGTTGGTTTATGCGATTTAAGGCTCGGGCCAATTACCATAACCTTAAATTGCAAGGTGAAGCTGCTAGTGGGGATGAGAAAGCAGCGAGTGAATTTCCTAAAGCGTTGTCTGAGATAATTAAGGAGGGGGGTTATTCTGCTCAGGCCAAGTGTTTAACGTAGACGAGACAGGTTTGTTTTGGAAACGTATGCCTAACCGCACTTACATCTCCAAGCTTGGGGGTAATGCTGCTGGCGACTTCAAACTGAAGCCCTTGTTGGTGTATCAGGCTGAAAATCCAAGGGCACTCAAGGGCATTTGGAAGGGTCAACTACCAGTAATTTGGAAGTCCAACAAGAAGGCATGGGTGACACTTGCAGTGTTTTGAGGACTGGTTCGTAAACCATTTTGTCCAAGTGTGGAGCGGTATTGCGCCTCCAAGGTATCCCCTTTAAGGTGTTGCTAGTGCTGGACAATGCCCCTGGACACCCTGCCCAGCTGGGAGACTTCAACCCTAATGTCAAGGTGGTTTACCTTCCACCTAATACCACGGCCCTTTTACAGCCTATGGACCAAGGAGTGATTGCTTCGTTCAAGGCCTACTACCTACGAAGGACAATTGCTATGGCTTTACAGGCAACTGAAACCAAGAAGGTCTTGACTCTGAAGGACTTTTGGAAATCCTACAACATCCTTGATGCTGTAAAGAACATTGCTAATTCCTGGGAGGAGGTTAAGCAAACAAACATGAATGGTGTCTGGAAGAAAATTTGTCCTCAATTTGTGAATGATTTCCATGGGTTTGAGGACACAGTTCAGCTAGTTGTCAAGAACGTTGTTGCCCTGAGTAAGGAAATCAATTTGGAGATGGAGGTTGATGATGTTACAGAGCTGCTGGAGTCTCATGGCGAGGAGTTATCTGCTGAGTACCTGATACAACTGGAGAAGCAGATAATAGAGGAAGAAGAAGAAGCACCCACCCCAGAGCCTAAGGCTTTCACAAGGCAGGACTTGATAAGAGGTTTTGCAGAGTTGCAGCAAGCGTTGTCAACTTTTGAGGCTCAGGATCCCAACTTGGACAGGTTTCACTAGGGTTTCCAGAGGCGTCATGGATTTGATGCAGTGTTACAAGGAGATCTTGGATGAAAAGAGGTCGCTCTCTGTTCAGACTAACCTGGAGCAGTATTTTAAGAAGGTAGAGAGGCCTGCAGGAGATCCTGTACCCTCTACCTCAGCTGCCTCTGCTAATCCAGCACCTTCTGAATGTTCTGCTAACCCAGACTCACCTGCCCCAGTATCTCCAGCACCTCTGTAGGTTTCTGCCTCACCTAAAGACTCACCTGCCCCAACATCTCCACTAGTATGTTTCTGCCTCACCTAAAGACTCACCTGCCCCAAACAATCTCCACTAGTATGGTTCTGCCTCACCTCAAGAATCACCTGCCTCCAGCATCTCCAGTACTAGTATGTTCTGCCTCACCTCAAGAATCATCTGCCTCAGCATCTCCAGCAACTTCTGGAGGTTCTTTTTTCTCTTCACTAACCGCCCCCAGTCTCTCCAGCACCGCAGCTTCCTCTCCAGTGTGCAAGCCAATCAAACTAATAAAGGTAAGGAATTGTTCTCTCGTTGTTATTGATAGGTATTTACATTAAATCATGTGGTATTTTTCAATGTTCCGACTTACGCTGAAAATCGTGTTACGATGCATCGTAAGAACGGATCTACGTCGTAACTCGAGACCCCCTGTAATCTGAATGGTTGTCTCGCTCAGGAGCACACACCCAAGGGTAAGCTGTTGGCGAGATAGGAGTTTGGATGGGGCTCCAAAGTCAAAACTGTTACAACTATGCCTGCTGGAGTTCTAATATAGTGAGATCCGTGGGCTCCATGAAATCCAGATAACATGGAGAATGATCTTTTCCTAAGAGAAAGGACAGCACTCCAAGGATGATCAGCAACTGCCTAACTTGCAGCACCTGTGGGAGAGCTAATGTTAGTACTATCATGCATAAACACCTAGGTTCAAAGCAAACCAAGAACAGACTAAGGTGCTGCATAACCAGGAACACACATCTCGATAACCCCAGTATCTTAATGAACATCTATTTTCCTAGAACTATTTTCCATACAAATGATAAGGTTGTTGGCGACTACCCAATGCCTTGGTAGAAGTATACAGATTTATGAGTAAGTGTAGCATATTCCTTTTCAAGAAACC
>NC_087202.1:20212538-20269647 GCF_015104395.2 Macrobrachium nipponense
AGCAGAGGGAGGGATCCTAGCCTCTGCCTAATGATCGGGTATGTACCGCAGGATCAATGGTCAGACTTCTGGACCCAAGTTATAAGAGGGAGGCCAGCGTACCTCTTAAAACTAGCAAGCAAGAACTTGATCCTATTGCAAGAGCCAATATGAAGTCATGGGTTTGTCTCTTGTTGGCTTCCACTCCCCACCCCCATGGTTGGGGGGGAGTGGTGGATAAATGCTCCTATCCCTAATGAAAGGGATAGGATGGAGCTCGGTCGGGTAGCTTACCTGCATCGGCCTCCTGTTCCAGCGTGGTGATGACTGCGTCCCTCTGCCCACAGGTAGAGGGGGAGAAAAAGATGAGGAAGAGAAGCCAGTCACACTCATTCACTCATCCATTCATGCAGTCACACAAGGATGCGATGCTGTTCTGTCCGCTCGGGTGCTGGGTAAGCTACACAACTTGTTGAGCAGACACCACGGGTCCCTAGGAAAAAAGTGTCCAAGGACCTGTGGGCAATATCCCGAAGGTAGAAGGAGGTGAAGGTGGTCTGGTTGGCCCAGACCACCCCCGCCTTCAGGACCTGCGCCACAGAGAAGTTCTTGCGGAACGCAAGGGAAGGGCCAATACCTCTGACTTCGTGGGCTCTCAGACGAAGGGTACGGATGTCGTCGCTACCATCAGCTTCGTACGCCCTCCTGATCACCTCATGCAGCCAGAAAGAAAGTGTGTACTTGGATACTTCTTTCTTGGTCACCCCGTTGCTAACAGAGAGGCATTGACACTCAGGCTTGAGGTGCCGAGTTCTCTTCAGATAGCACCGTAGCGCCCTCACATTACAAAGTAGCATCTCATCCGTATCGTTGCCGGTGAAGTCCTTTAGGGAGGGGATTGTGAATGACTCGAACCGGTCATCAGGGACCGAAGGATTCTAAGTCTTCACTATGAAGTTCGGGACGAAATCGAGCGTCACAGAACCCCATCCCCTGGAATGCTTGACGTTGAAGGATAGACCATGAAGTTCCCCTACTCTCTTCGCCGATGCCAGGGCCAGCAAGAAGAGGGTCTTGAGGGTCATATCCCTGTCTGACGACTCTCGGAGTGGCTCGAAGGGACTTCAAGTCAGGCTCCTAAGGACGAGAGTCACATCCCACACTGGGGGCCTGAGTTCCCTGGGTGGGCAAGACCTCTCAAAGCTCCACATCAGAAGGGAGATCTCAAACGAGTTTGAGATATCCACTCCCCTTAGTTTCAGGACTAGGACCAAGGCGGCCCTGTATCCTTTGTGGGGACGGAGAGGAGCTTCTCTCGGCGAAGAAAAACGAGGAAATCCGCTACCTGCTGAAGAGTGGCTCTAAGAGGAGATAGACCCCATCAACGACACCAACCACAGAAGGCGGCCCACTTTCCCTGGTACACAGCTGCAGAGGACTGTCTGATGTATCCAGCCATCTCTGTTGCTGCTCGGCGAGAAAAGCCTCTCGCTCGCAAGAGATGGTGGATAACAGCCAGCCGTGAAGAGGAAGGGACTGGACTGACTAGTGGTGCAGTTCTACGTGTGTCTGGCAGAGGAGGTTGTGCCAAGGGGGAATCTCTCTCGGTGCTTCCGCGAGCAGAGCCAGTAGGTCCGGATACCAAATTGGCATGAGGCCATTCGGGAGCCACCAGGATCATCCGGAGATTCGGGGTGACCAGCGCTCTGCTGATCACCTTGCGAATCAGACAGAACGGGGGAAAGGCTTAGACGAAGAGGTTGTCCCACGGGTGTTGAAGAGCGTCCTCTGCGGCTGCCCATGGGTCCGGCACGGCCGAGTAGAAAACCTAAAGTTTCCTGTTGCGCCGGGTGGCGAACAGATCTACGACTGGATGCCCCCACAGGTTGAAGAGCCTTTCTGCCACGTCTGGGTGTAGGGACCATTCGGTCCCTATCACCTGATCCCGATGGCTGAGCTTGTCTGCTACTACATTCCTCTTGCCTGGAATGTAGCGGGCTGACAGCTCTACTGAGTGAGCCACAGCCCACTCGTGCACCTGCAACGTCAACTGGTGCAACAGGAGGGACACTAGGCCCCCCTGTTTGTTGACGTATGCCACTACTGTGGTGTTGTCGCACATCAACACCACAGAGTGTCCCATCAGACGACCGGTCCTGGAACTCTTGGAGAGCGAGAAACGCTGCCTTGAGCTCCAGTACGTTGATGTGAAGGTGCTTATCGTGATGATCCCACATGCTTGCAGTCAGCAACTCTTCCAGGTGTGCGCCCCATTCCTCGGTTGACGCGTCTGAAAACAGCAACATCTCCGGGGGGGGAGTGCGGAGAAGCACTCCTCTTACAAGGTTCCTGTCGTCCAGCCACCAGGCTAGGTCCTGCCTCACCTCCTCCGTGAGGGACACGGGGAAGTACGGTGGGTCTCTTGCCTGTGACCAACTCTCCTTTAGCCTCCACTAGAGAGACCGCAGGTGAAGACGCCCGTGAGAGACTAACATCTCGAGTGACGACAGGTGGCCGATCACGACCTGCCACTGCTGAGCTGGCTGTTCCTGCCGAAACAGGAACTGGTCGGCTGCCTCCCTGAATCTGCTGATCCACGAGTCTGCGGGAAGACTCGCCCTGCTACCGTATCAATCAGTAAACCCAGGTACTTCATCTTGGGCTCGAGCTCTGACTTCTCGAAGTTTACCACGATCCCCAGATTGCGGCAGAACTCGAGGAGCCGATCCCTGTCCCGTAGCAACTGCGAGCGGGAGCTCGCCAGGACTAACCAGTCGTCGAGATACCTCAGAAGACGTATCCCTAACGAGTGGGACCAAGCAGACACCAGAGTGAACACTCGCGTGAACACCTGTGGGGCAGTTGAGAGACCGAAGCAAAGTGCCCTTAATTGTTACACCGTCCCATCGAGGATGAAGCGGAGGTACTTCGGAGGTACTTCCTGGAGGATTGATGAACGGGTATCTGGAAATACGTGTCCTTCAAGTCCACCGAAAGCATGAAGTCGTTCTCCATGATGGAGTCGAGCACGGAGCGTGCCGTCTCCATCGTGAACCGAGACTGGCGAACGAATCGGTTCAGGGGAGAGAGATCTATCACCGGGCGCCAGCCCCCCCCAAAGACTTCTCTACCAGGAAAAGACGGCTGTAGAAGCCCAGTGACCGATCCCTGACAATCTCCACAGCTTCTTTGCTCAGCATGGCTTGGACTTCTTGCCGAAGTGCTACGTCCTTGGATGAACCGGAAACGTAAGTTTGAAGGTGGACCGGGTTGGAGGTGAGGGGTGGCCAAGACTCGAAGGGTAGTAGATACCCCTCCCGAAGGACGTCTACTATCCAGGTCTCTGGCTCTGTAGCGCTGCCATATTGCCCAATGGCTCGCCAGGCACCCCCCCACTTCTGGCAGCAGGTGAGGGGGAATGCCGTCCCTAGCGTTTCCCACCGCTCTTCGACTTCTTCCCAGCTCCCCCTCGTGAGAAGGAGGGCTGGTGACGGTCACTCCTTGAAGAAGTCGAAGGCAGAGTCTTTCCTATGGGCTTCGACGATGCGATCGTCTTGGCCACAGAGGAAGCGCTAGCCAAACTCTTGGGCTTGGCTGCAGTAGCTCGAGGCTGCCCAGCTGCCTTCGAGACTGCCTGGTGGACTAGACGGTGACTGTCGTCAGTGCGCCGTTGTTCCACCGCAGCGTCCACCATCTCTCCTGGGAAGAGAGAGGAGGAACTCCGCATCGGTCCATTGCGAAGACCCAGAGCCGCCTCGCGCCCAGCCACCCTGGTCACTTGGGTGAGGACTGCGTCCCTACGCCGAAGAACCAGGTTGGCCCACAGGTTTGCCGTCTGGTGGGCTAGGTAGGAGACGGCTCTACCTCCAGACTGGCACAGTCTCCCGAAAGCCGGGTCCCCTTCAGGAGTGATGTTACCTGAGGAGGCCGCAACCTTAGACACTGTGAGGGACTACAGGTCTAGCCAGGAGACTGCTTGGAATGCCGCCATGGCGGTCGATTCCAAGGCAAGTGCCTCTTGCTGCGAGAACCATAGGTTCTTCGACAGGAGCTTCTGCAGAAACACCCCCGGAGTTAGCCTAGCTAGCTCCGGGTTAACCTGTTTGGGCATCAGAGGGTCCTCCGATGGCACGTAGAATCTCCTCTGTTGCAGTAGAGGCGGGGGAAGTAGCTTGGACGACCTACCAGACCATAGTGAACCCTCCTGTCCGGAGACGAGAGCGTCCACCTGACCCAGCACCGAGTCAGCCAGAGCAGATCGCGGCAGACCCACCGTCGTCCTGGGTTCCTTCTTAGGACCCCAGAACGACTTGAGCCTGGACGTAGGCTCAGCAGACGGGAGCTGCGATCCTTCCCCGAGGTCGTTGTGCTGACGAATCAGCGCAATAACCTCAGAAAACGACCTCTGGATCTCGGGAGTGACTGCGTCTTGCGGAGACGGACCCTCAAGTCCCTCCAGCAAGAACGCCTCCCAAGATCCTCCTCCTTCAGAAGGAGGAACCGCAACAGACCCCTCCTGGTCTCCTCCGGCCACTTGCCCATACGATCTGGTCGGTCCTAAGACCGTGCCAGGTTCGTAGGGCATCGTGGTGGGACCGAGAGGAGCCCCCTCACCACGATCACTCCGGTTCGCCTCGCTCTTCCCGGTGTACCCCGAGGAAGTTGAAGGGATCGGAGAGGAAGACCTGACGCTCCCCCAACGGCAGGACCGGTGTGCTTGGGGGGCTATAGGCGATCACCAACCCGCGGTGGCGATCGAGCTGCAGGCCTGGTCGCACGGCTCTCCGGGGAAGAGCGGCTAGATCGAGAACAACAGCTCCGGTCCCGAGCGTCAGAAGAGCTGCTGCTGGTCCCCCCTACCCGTCCGGTCCCGGTGGGAGCAGCAGTCAGGGGACGGGCAGAGTCCGCTGTCGCGGTGGGAGCGGGGCCTGTCCTCACGGCGTGTCGTGCCGCTGGGACTAGCCAAACGGGACCTCTTCCTTGCCTCAGCCCACGGCCGGTCTGGGACCATCACATCAACCCTGGGTACCAGCGGATCGCCACAAGAGCAATCGCGGTTCTCACCCGTCTTCTGCTCCGTGCCTCGGTCCTGGCACTGAGCGAACTCGGAAGCCTGAGCCTTGGCTGCACGGTCATCCGCGGGTGACCGTACACCCGGTACCTCTCGCGCACGAGAGGTCGAGACGGAACCTGATGTAGCGGCAGAGCCCCTAGCACCAGGTGAGGAGGTACCGGTGTTAGCCGGTACCCCTCTGGTCCCCGTCTTCTTCTTCCTTGCAGAAGGAGAGACGGGCCCCGCTCCCGAAGGAGCGGGAGGACCAACAGAAGACCCCCCCGCCACACCGGAGTGAGACGGGCCCTTAGAAGTTCCCGAAGGAGACTTCTTAGGGGGGGAGGAGGCGGCCTTCTTCTTCCTCGGCTTTGAAGCCTTAGAAGTCGAAGGGGAAGAGGCAGCAGCAGCCGACGACGAAGAAGACGATGAAGACAATGACAACACCTTCCTCCTCTTCCTCTTCACCTTCGTCAGCTTCCTCAGGACAGTCGGCAGGTCCTCCATCCAGGAAGGAGCCGGGGCAGTTGCCGAAGCAACACGGCCCGGCTGCACCTGTCCGGAAGGACCTGCGACTGGAGCAGCAACACCACGGGCAGGAACGACATCAGCAGGGGTTGGTCCAGGGACAGCAGGAACGGCAGGTGCGGCAGGAAGCGGGGCAGCGGCTAGCGACATCCCGGGCACCGGCGGCAGATCTAGGGGCGAGCTCTTGGGGCACCAGAAGTCAGGGGCTGAGGCGAGAGCGGCGAACCCGGGCGGCAGTGTCACGACCCTCCTCGGTACGCCTGGTAGCGGCGCCTGTACATGTGTTGAGTATAGACCAGATGAGGAGGGACAGCATACCCCGGAGTCAACACGGTGGTGGTAGTGGTGGTTACCGGACCGTGGGTTACCGGTCTGGAGCCACTCACCAGGTGATACAACAGCCCCCGAACACTGGAGTCCCAGCGAGAACCAAACCTGACCGAGGTCATCACATACGGCAGGTACACCTGAGGAGGCAAAGGTTGGGCTAGTAGGGGGGGGTTCCATCTCACCCGAGGGGGACAAGTCCCACCCCGAGCGAACGGAAGACCCCGAGTACGACTGGATGTCGGGGTATCTCGCCCCCCTCCTCCACGCTCGACCGATTGGGCGAAGAGAAGGAGCAAGAAACCCCCCCCGAAGGGGAAGGAGCCATACGTGGGAGCTGAGACGGAGGGAGGAAAGAAGACGACGTGTCCGTGACCAGGGGAGTAGCCGGAGAAACCTCCGATGACTCCCTGGCAGGCTTACGTTATTTCTTCCTCCCCTCGTATCGCGCCCACTGCTCCTCCGACCACTAACAACACAAATCACAAGGCTCGGTGCGAGCATTCGCGCCCCCGACACCGAGCACATAAATCATGAGGATCTACCTTGATAAAGGAGTGGAAGGCCCCACACATACGGCCCTCCACACCAGGGCACAGTCTGCGGCTGATGGGGGGGCATGGGGAACTCTCCAGCTCACGAGAATCCATAATGGCAGAATAATTACAAAAATCACAAGTGCTTACTGGATTTTCACACAAGCACACTAGAAATAGAAGGCAAACCAAAGTTTTAAAGGTACGAAGCATGTGACCATGGCGGGCAGAGAGAAGTGGAGAACACGTCTGTCACCCAGCGCGGCCGATAGCAAAGTGATTCTTCACCTCCCAGTCGCGCGGTGCGCTGACTGTTGGACAAGCAGTCCACTACCAAACTTCCTTGTTTGATGCTTACGACCGGTTCCAGCTGCCGCAAGTTACATTCTTATTGTTAAAGGACCGATGGTTTGTATTACGTATCGAAACAAACAGCTTTTCCTATTCATTTAACCCTTGCCATTAACATTTGATGTTTCCTAAAGAAGTGTTCTAAGTGTTAAAGCAGAGGTGAACTGAAATGCCCACCAGTTTTCCAATAAAATTATAAGGCATAACTTTGGTCTATAAATGTAAAATCACTTGACCATATACCTACTTATGCTATTGCTATGAAAAGGAAAATCTGTCTTTGTCCTTAAATATTCATTTCTGATATTACGGAATAATTACTGTAAATGCCAAATCTGCAGTAGAGTCAGCATAACACGAAAGGTTTATTCTCCATATAAACAGGAAATGTTTACAGTAAGAGAGAACTATGTTAGGAAAAAGACAGTCTTTTCTCTTTATGAGAGTGAATGCATTCATACTATACAAAAACACTTTTTAGGATGTATATACAAGCCAAGCAATCGCTTTAGATTGTTAATCCATCTCAGCTCTACAGTATAAATTGGCATAAACAGAATGACATACTCACATTAACTGTAACTGCAGTAAAAGTCATTGCATGTGTCATAAGGGATTCGCCATATATAAGACGATCAGCTTTACTCAGACCCAAGTTTACTTCTATACCAAAGGCAGATTTATAATCGTGACTGAAAATAAAAAATAAAGTATGTACTAGTACTTTGATTGCATCAAAGAGATATACAAGTCAAACTTAGAAACTGTTTCATACCTACATACAGCTATAGGTATCTCTTAATCAGAGCAAATAACAATAACAATGTATGAAGTGTTTAGTATCTCAATAATCTAATAAAATAAAATTCTTAAAACATTCCAAAGAAAATTGCAACATAAGTTCTTTGTTTTATATCCTCATGTCTAATAAACACAGCTCCTGGAGACAAATTTCGGTTCAGTGGTCTGGTCACATCAAATTAATAATAATAATAATAATATGCTGGAAGTAAACCCTCTTTTAAACATGTTTTATTAAAAAGTAATTGCTGCCTCAGCTGCATTTAATTTGAATTTTATCAGGTTCTTCTCTATTTTTCTAATTATTGCTTTCTCATTGTTGCTTAAACTGGTGAGCAACGCACCGAAGGTTGACATATCTCAATTAGGTAGAACGAATGGATTTTATTGGTAAAAATTTCAGTCGGGGTATACCCGAAAATTTGACTACCCCGACTGAAATTTTTACCAATAAAATCCATTCGTTCTACCTAATTGAGATATGTCAACCTTCGGTGCGTTGCTCACCAGTTAAGCAACAATGAGAAAGCAAAATAATTAAAAAATAGAGAAGAACCTGTATAAAATTAATGCAGCTGAGGCAGCATTACTTTTTAATAATAAAATAATAATAATAATAATAATAATCATATAATAATCTTAACTTAGAGTAGTAGTAGTAGCAGCAATGATTCCCATGACAAAAGTACTGCAGAAGATGGATACTGGGTACCAGCTCAAGAAAAGTGTCAACAGAATTAACCATCTGATGTTCATGGATGACATCAAGCTGTATGGTAAGAGCATCAAGTAAATAGATACCCTAATCCAGACTGTAAGGATTGTATCTGGGGACATCAGGATGGAGTTTGGAATAGAAAAATGTGCCTTAGTCAACATACAAAAGGGCAAAGTAACAAGGACTGAAGGGATAAAGCTACCAGATGGGAACAACATCAAACACATAGATGAGAGGGGATACAAATACCTGGGAATAATGGAAGGAGGGGATATAAAACATCAAGAGATGAAGGACACGATAAGGAAAAAATATATGCAAAGACTCAAGGCGATACTCAAGTCAAACCTCAACGCCGGAAATATGATAAAAGCCATAAACATATGGGCAGTGCCAGTAATCAGATACAGTGCAGGAATAGTGGAGTGGATGAAGGGAGAACTTTGCAGCATAGACCAGAAAACAAGGAAACATATGACAATACACAAAGCACTACACCCAAGAGCAAATACAGACAGACCATACACAACATGAAAGGAAGGAGGGAGGGGACTCTAAGCATAGAGGACTACGTCAACATCGAGAACAGAGCACTGGGGCAATATCTGAAAACCAGTGAAGATGAGTGCCTCAAGAGTGCATGGGAAGAAGGACTGATAAAAGTAGACGAAGACCCAGAAATATACAAAGACCGGAGAATGACAAGCAGAACAAAGGAATGGGACAACATACATTGCACACAATACATGAGACAGACTAAAGAACTAGCCAGTGATGACACGTGGCAATGGCTACTGAGGGGAGAGCTCACGAAGGAAACTGAAGGAATGATAACAGCGCCACAAGATCAGGCCCTGAGAGCCAGATATGTTCAAAGAACAATAGATGGAAATGGCATTTCTCCCATATGTAGGAAGTGCAATACGAAAAATGAACCACATAGCAAGTGAATGTCCAGCACTTGCACAGAACCAGTACAAAAAGAGGCATGATTCAGTAGCAAAAGCCCTCCACTGGAGCCTGTGCAAGAAACACCAGATACCTTGCAGTAATAAGTGATACGAGCACCAACCTGAAGGAGTGATAGAAAACGATCAGGCAAAGATCCTCTGGGACTATGGTATCAGAACAGATAGGGTGATACGTGCAAATAGACCAGACGTGACATTGATTGACAAAATCAAGAAGAAAGTATCACTCATTGATGTCACAATACCATGGGACACCAGAGTTGTAGAGAAAGAAAGGGAAAAAATGGATAAATATCAAGACCTGAAAATAGAAATAAGAAGGATATGGGATATGCCAGTGGAAATTGTACCCATAATCATAGGAACACTAGGCACGATCCCAAGATCCCTGAAAAGGAATCTGGAAAAACTAGAGGCTGAAGTAGCTCCAGGACTCATGCAGAAGAATGTGACCCTAGAAACGGCACACAAAGTAAGAAAAGTGATGGACTCCTAAGGAGGCAGGATGCAACCCAGAACCCCACTATAAAAATACCACCCAGTCAAATTGGAGGACTGTGATGGACCAAAACAAGAAAAAAATAATACAATAAAATAATAATAATAATAATAATATACTTGACCCTCCAAAATCACTGATTCTTTGGTTGTGGATTTGGTTATTCACCATTTTGTCAAAATAATAATTGAAAATTAATAATATAATTTGTTGGGCCCTGTGTAACTGTAAATGATAGCTAACTCACATAGGCCCAAAGTGTAAAGAAAACTAAAATATTTCTCTGGGCACAAGAAACAGATGGTAGAATTTCACATTTGTGTTATATGGCATTGGAAGCAATGACAATGATAACAGCTCAAGGAAATTACAGTTTTACCATGATGAAAAAACTAAAGATATTGAAAAAGTAGTAACTGGCTAATTCAAGAAAAGTAAAGCTACTGCACTGCTAATTATTCCACCAAGTTAAAAGCCTTCATTGCTACAGAGCTGGCCTGCAGTGAATCATCAGATCTGTTGACATTAGATATCTGTTCTACTTACATCAGAACTCTTTAAATAGTTAAATGCAGTTTTAAAATTCCTGTTTAGAAGCATTTTACTTCATGCTATATATACAAACTGTGCACTACAATGCATATTGCAAAACCTTCAGCACAACCATTTATGGGCTGACTAATCTAGAGAACTCCCATTATGTTGTCCATCAACTTATTAGTACGTATATAAAATTTACTCTAAAACAATCCATTATAAATTCTTACATGTCCAGATCTTGGATGCCTAGTTTGCCTGCAAATCTCTTGCCTACTTCACATCCAAACCAAACTGCTTCTCCATTCTTTAAGCTTTCACTGCACAAATTCATAAGCAGCTCTACTGGTTGATTGTTGTAGATGGTCTTTCTACCTCCAACCATGTTTCCCAAGCAATCAACTGTGTAGGCCTTAGAATATGAATTATCTGGTCTTGGATCTGTTACCAAACACACCTGAGGAGCAAAATATACTTTTAAAAAGATCAATCCTACACAATTGGAATAAATTAAAATCTATTTACAGGATTTCTTACAAGATAATATGTACCGTTCCATCACAAACTAATTACTTCAACATGGCCTTTTCATAAGAGACAAAGCTTATAAGAACTGTGTCTACAAATGGATTAGGAACTCAAATATTCACGGCTTAAGGTTGAATTTTGTTCATCTCCAGAGTTGAGCCTGTAACTAAGATTTGATATTTTGATCAGAGACTCTTGTAAGTAGTAACACATCCAAGGTTGGGTTTTTTTTATCCCAGGATGTCCCTGATCTTATTTATTGTCATAACATCCCACATGCACATGGTATGACTGTACACACCAAGTCCGGACAACCTATTTGTCGTAAGAGAAATTTGAAGTGTAGTTGCCATGAAGTTCTTTGGTATAAAATTTTCGGTACGCTGTAAATGTTCCCTCAATTCAAATACAGGCAGTCCCCGGTTATCTGCCAGGGTTCTTTTCTCGGCAGGGTGCTGATTAACGAAAACCACCATTAACCGAAACTCGCCAATTTATGGCACTTATGTGGTTGATATCTGGTTAATGGGGCCAATAACCAGTTAATGGAGCCTCTGTTAGGTATGTTATAGCGCCATACCTTTACTATTGGTGCCTTATGGCAACCAGAACTCTGCTCGTTATGGCAGGATAAATCGCCAATTTTATGGTGCTAGACAAGCACCATAAAACAGATCGCCATTAACCAAGTCCACCAATAATAGGGGACTGCCTGTACTGTATTGACAATTCTATATATGCCTACCCTTTGGAGAGGATTAGTATGGAGACTAATACAAAACACAGATCAACATGGCTGGTCTGCTCTTAAGTTCTGTGTATCCTCTGATTTGTCCAGCTATTTGAGGAAATCACGTACATTTCTGGTAATAGATTTAACCTCATATTCAGATGTTCCAGCTATTATGAAGTCTAAGGTCTTTGAATATACAGTCAACCTCCCATATTCTCATTTTCGAGATTCGCAGACTCACCTATTCGCGGATTTTTCTTTGGACCATATCTACCCATTATTCACGGGAAATTTTCCTATTAGCTGCTTTTTCTGACAACAGATATTCACTAATTAGCATATTTTGATGTTATTTTTATGACTAAATACATTTCTATGATACAAAAATGATTTACTAATTTTCAGATATTAATATGTATTGATTAATACTGTTACTATCAGTACGTTTAATAATATTAAATGATATAAAATAATAAAAATAATAATTCTCTCTCTCTCTCTCTCTCTCTCTCTCTCTCTCTCTCTCTCTCTCTCTCTCTCTCTCTCTCTCTTACACAGATGTATGTTTTTTGTATGAAAAATAATTGATTTACTAATTTTTAAACATTAATATTAATGTAAATAGCAATAATATCAATTCATTAGAGAAAATACAATAGTGATTTAGTAAGATTTTCATTTATTAATATATTATAACATTTTGTAAGAATAAAGTAAAATCCATTCTATTCCATATCTTTCTTTTAAGATCCAGGTACTCAGCTGAGGTCCTGAGCTGTCAAATATGTCAAGTAATGTGACAGGATGGGGAGCACACATGTTGCCTGTTGCCGACTAATGTTCATGTAATTATTCTCTCTCTCTCTCTCTCTCTCTCTCTCTCTCTCTCTCTCTCTCTCTCTCTCTCTAGGCATATCTGCAGACTACAGTAACTACAGGACAATCTCCATTATCCCTGTACTCTCCAAAGTTGCTGAAAAACTTATTTGTAAGTCACTACATAAGTACAGGCAGTCACTGGTTTACAATGGGAGTTCCGTTCTGACCTGCGTCGTAAGCTGAAAATTGTTGTAACCAGAAATAATTGAAAATTGTAAGAAAACATTACTTTTAATCTTTTGGGTGTATTGTAAACAACTTAAACTGAATTTTGATTTTTTCATAAAAAAACGTCAAAAATTTTTATCAATCTGCCCTTTTGGAGCCTTATTTCTTCCATCAGATCAGTGTCGTAAACCCACAACGTGTCGTTACCAGGGAAATAATTTTTGATGAATATATTTGAAGAGTGACGAAAGGTAAGAGCAACATAAGCCGTGGACCTCGTAAATCAGCAACTGCCTGTATGGGAAATCTAAAGGATTCTTGCTGATAGTCAATATACATACATGAAGCAGTAATATATTTCAGAACTGCTTTCGATTTAGTAAATTGAACAGCACTTATTTACATACTTCAGAATCTTCAAGTGGGTGGTAATGTTTTAGGTCTAATTCAAGATTTCCTCAAAGGTAGGCAGCAGCAAGTTGCTGTGAACCATGACCTATTGTGTCTGGAGTTCCACAATGCAGTGTTCTTGGTCCACCATTAATTTTAGTGTACAGTGGTCCCCCAATATTCGTGGGGATGCATACCAGACCCCCCGCCCCCGTGAATAGTTAGAACCCCTATAAAAAATGCTTAAAACCTCCTAATTTGGTAGTTAAAACTCAAGAAAAACCCACTAAAAATTTATATACCTGGTTTTTTAATAGTTTTATCACAAAAAGTGCATTTTATAACAAAATTGATAAAAAACCAGGAATTTGTGGATATTTCTCATAGAAAAATGCCGCAAATAATGCAGGGAAACGTTCCAGAGAGAAATCTGCGAATGTGAGAGTCCGCGAATCCAGAGAATGCGGATAAGGGGGGTCCACTGTATACATGATGTGGTTGTTGATCTGGAAAACAAGATTATTCAGTACATATGCCAATGATGGAACACTTGTGGGTGTACGTAATTAGGTCTCCACTATGAGAACTGAAACTGCCCTCTCGATCGGGGCATGGACCAGATCAGGGAATGGTGTAGATGGTGGGGTATGAGGCTGAACTCCAGTAAAAGAAAAATACTATACATACATATTGATTAGCAGATCTTGTACAGATTTCCAATATATCCTACCCCTCAGGTGGTAGTAGGATAGTGTAAGTGTTGAAACATTTACCAGAAAGCATAAGACTGATCTAACCAATTCAAACAAAAGCAAAGAATAAAAGATTTTATTTATAGAAAATATGCATACATTTGTATAAAAAAAATTGTAACATAACTACGTATTGCATCAAAATTTACTTAAAAGATCATGAGTGAAGGCTCTATGAAATTCCAATCCAGCATTGACGTCGTATGTATTAAAAATACCTCTGGGTCTTTCATTTAGGATTGTGTATTTTTTGAATATTCTTATTCTCTGCCTTGTTGCATTTGTTCTAGAATCCTTTCAGTGCTGGCTTGTTCCAGACGAAGTTTTTTCAAGAGCTTGTCCTCTGTAGGGTGACAAATTACCATTTTTTTTATGAAATGCATTATTCTAACCTTTGACTGAGTTATTAGTTCTTGGCAAGGCATTTTGAACACTTTCATGAAGTGATCACAACTTGATTGCAAACACTGGCTTTCTTCCCCTTTGGATGATACCCAACCAAGTAGCCTCAAAATATTGTACATATAAATTCTCCAAAGATTTCATGTCTCTTCATCAAGACTCCATTAGTTTATTGAACAAATCACAAACATAACTGGGAGGAGTTAGAGCTTTGAAAGGCCAGTCATACTCGACTTCTCTCTCTCTTTGATTTTGTGTCCTTATGACACTTTGTCCTTTCGACTTTTTGTCCTTTCAACACTTTGTCCTCTCAACAGTTTTTGCTTTCGACTGTTTGTCCTTTCAACACTTTGACCTTTTGACACTTTGTCCTTCGACATATTGTCTTTCGACACTTTGTCCTTCGACACTGTCTGCGCATGTTTCCCGTGGATGGAACTTGGCTGAATGAGTCTGAAGCTTTAACTATTCTATAGGTGTAATTTTGGACTCCCATCTAACTTTTAAGAAACATCTAATGAAAGTTTCAGCAAATGCAGCAGGAAAGTTAGGTATTGTTTGTAAGGACTCTTTTTTATTGATAACAGTAATCAAATCAATGCAACCTGTTTTAGGTTATTTGTACTTCCTTTACTGGAATACTGTTCTCTGGTGTGGAGGTCTGCTTCTGCCAGAGATTTATCTCTTTTAGATAGAGTTTCATAGTGGTAGGTTTGTTTCCTAATGGTAGCAGTTATGACTTGGACCATCGACAGATCGTCTCGTTTGTCACTTTTCCATAAGTTGGGTTTCAACAGAGTTCTTTCACATTCATAAATGATCACTGATCCCCTTTATCTGCCGAGAGCAACCAGATTCACTGAACAGCAGCAACAATATGCAGTAAATGTGCCTTGCTGTTGAAATTCTCAGTTCTAGAGGTCTTTTATTCCTAACACCGTTTGGGTATGGAACAGCCTACCAGAGGATGTTGTGGCCCTGGAACTTCAGAATATGGAACAGCCTACCAGAGGATGTTGTGGCCCTGGAAATTCAGAAGTTCAAGTGAAAATGCAATGCATTACATACTATTCTTATTGCCTTTGTATACCCTTTTATTAATTTTCCTATTTATTAAATTATTTTTCTTTTTTAATATGTGGGATCTCTTCTTTCTTTATTTCACTTTATTTCCTCTTGTGTCTTCCTAATGAACAACATATTCTATGGAAGCTTGAATTTCAAGTCAGTGTCCCCTGTGGGCTTGTTTCATATGAATAGGTTTCATCTACTGAATAATAAGAATATATAATAATAATAACTCATCATTCATTACATAATTATAAAAATCTTATAACAAAATTCTGAATGTATGGATCACTCATGACATGAATAAGACACTGGATACTAAGATCGGACAGTCTTAACTTGGATTCAGTCTTGGCCTCCAATGATAAGGACTTGTATTAAGGTTTGGCCTTTGAAATTTATGATTTGACTTACCTTTCAAGAGATACTTCTTTTAAGTATAACTTAATTAGCACAATAATATGTGAATCTCAAAGGGAAGACATATCTTACAAATATACAAGCAGTCCCCGGTTACCGGTGTGGGTTCCATTCTGACGGCTCGTAAGTAAAAATTGCCGATAACCGAAAATTGGCAACTTTTTGCGCTTATCGGCGACGATAACTGGATCTTGGCACTAATAACCAGTTAATGGCTCCTTTCTTAGGTATGTATCGATAACAATACTCTATTATTGGTGCCAATAACCGGAAATCGCCGCATTTCGGCGCTAAACAAGACCCATACAACCAAATCGCAGATAACCGATGCCACCGATAACTGGGGACTGCCTGTGTAACAAAATATTATTGAATGGGCTCATTGATATACAGTGTTCCCCCCATATTAGCGGGGGATGTGTACCAGGGAACCTCACAAATAGCGCAAACCCGCAAATAGTTAGAACTCCCCTCTAAAAATGCCCATATCTGCCTATCTTAAAAGTTCAAATACCAAATGTATACTTAAATTATCATCCTACATCAAAGATACTATTGAATTGGTATTATTAAGATCATTCCAAAGTCATCTTAAACATTTTACCATTAGAAATATATAAACAGCCAATAACAGAGAGAGAGAGAGAGAGAGAGAGAGAGAGAGAGAGAGAGAGAGAGAGAGAGAGAGAGAGAGAGAATAACTCCTTACGATATCAATAGATTGAAAGGAACTTCTATAGGCAACACTTATTTCCCTTCCCATAAATACATATATCTATTCCAGAGAAGGGAGAAAGAGAGGACTGAACAATTATGTTTGTCTGTATATCAATTCTTTTGCTGAGAGAGAGAGAGAGAGAGAGAGAGAGAGAGAGAGAGAGAGAGAGAGAGAGAGAGAGAGAGAGAGAGAGAGAGAGACCAAATGTAAACCTTATGTAACATCCTACATCAAATTTACCTTAAATTATTATCATATTAATGTATTAATCTTAGAGACTGTATCAATATAATTTCAAAGTAATCCTAAACATTAGTACCCTTAAAGGTATATACGTACGTACATATGTACTTCTAACACTTGCAGCAGAGAGAGAGAGAGAGAGAGAGAGAGAGAGAGAGAGAGAGAGAGAGAGAGAGAGAGAGAGAGTTGTCCTTACAGTATTTAAAAGAGTAAAATGGAAAGATCATTGTATTTAAAATACTCACATATGAATTTTGTAATTACATTAATAGTATTATTATTACACATATAGTATTATTATTGGAAAATATTAAAAAAGGGATTTTGACGTAGGAAAAATCTATTTCTGGGCGAGGAAATATGTCTGCTTTAGCACTATTTCTAGTAAAATATTGCTATAATACCAGAGAACTGCTAAATTGGACATGTCAGAAGCTTCTGACTCGCTCACCTATATAAAAGGTGTCGGTATAAAACCGGGGCGAGTGTTAAACACTACCACAGCAACCCTCCAATTAGCCTTTTCCTCATCAAAAGACCCTAAATACGGGGAGCCAACCCATAGGTCACACCTAGCTACCCGTTGAAGGCGTCTGTGACGTCATACTTATCGATAGCAATGAAGCTTGGTGCACTGCAAGGGGGGGGGAAAAAACCAGGGGGGGATTTCACTGGGCGACACGGCTTCCTCGCCCAGAAATAGATTTTTTCCTACATCAAAATCCCTCCCTTTTCTGGGCTCAGCCGTGTCGCTCCCGTGAAATTGAAATTGTACAGAGAAACACCAAGCTACATCACTCTGAAACAAAATAGAATATTAAATTGTATAAATTAACACCATTACACCAAGTCCAAATAAACAAAGAAATGTGCTGCGGTAGGTTAGAATGTTAATAATGCTGGCATAATGGAAAATATTCATATGACACAAGGACAGTACTATACTGATGTTGTAGCAGGAGACACTGACCTCCCTACAGCTATTGCATGATATTTAAGATCCTCCAAAGACTTAAGGTAATGCTTTGGAAAACCCAGTGCGAACCTTCCAACCAGTATACTTCTTCAGATCATCAAAGTTCATATATTTGAAGAAATTACAGAAGTTGTTATAGCCCGAATACCACGCGCTTTATTTGGGAAAGGACCCTGGCTGACTTTCTTGATAAAATACAAAAACTAATGCCTTTTTTAGAGATATGGTACCACCACTGCCCACATGAAAAAGGGGGGAGGGGGGCCTTCGGAAAGGTAGATGTTCTAGATAAATAGTCCTTAGGAGTTTTAACAGGACATAAAGAAAGATGTTGCGGAATGCGGAACAACCTTCCATGGGGATCACTTACCAAAGGGTTCTCATTCTAGCCATAAAATATTATTTGGTGAAAGCAACACGTCACCCGAGGAAAGGAATTCTATATGCCCTTGGCCACTAGATAAAGATTACATCTGCGATGTTCTGGTACCTGAAGCCAGACTTAATAAAAACAGTGTCTTACGCAAAAAGGGTTTGGCAATCACATTTGAAGTTGTCTGTTTTTTAGAGTCTAACCTGCGAACATCGTTAAGAAACCATGACAACTGACGACGGCCTGTGAATAAGCCGCAGGCGTGCACAAGCCCTTGGATTGAGGTGAAATAAGACTCAGATAGATTTATACCAAACCCAAGAAGAAAAAAAATCTTTTCAGAGCTGACTTAGTGGTTTGGTTATTGTGGGCAACTGCCAAGCCTTGTTCGAATAAAGTCCCGAAGAATGTTATAGCCACGTTCATTGTCATTACTTTGACATTTGATTCCCTGAGAAATGTAGGCAATTGTTTAACTGCTGAACCATACTGGCGAAGTGTAGATTCTCTTTTGTCTGACTCAAGAACAAAATGTTCTGTGGATCAATGTCCCCTACCCTCCGACCTGCAAACTTCATGAAATCCATAAAGATAGGGTTTGTGAAAAGACCTGAGGAATCGAACACAGTCACCGTTGAACTTGTTGTGACAGCCTCAAGTCGGGGACCGAGGGTGAGGACGAAGACTAGTTCCAGGGAGAAGAAGGGAAAACAATTGTTCGGTGGGCCAGTAAGGAGCTATGAGAGCCACCTGACCTTTGAAGGATTTCAAACTTGTGCAGCACCTTCAGGGAGAAGGTTCACTGGGAGGGAGTAAATAAACATCCTCCACTGGTTCCAACCTTAATAAATCAGGGCGTCCGTAGCAGTATGCTAGAGGGTCCATATTTGGGGCTAGTAACAAGGCAGCTTGTGGTTTGCCCCTGTAGCGAACATATATACTTTCAGACCCGGTACTCTCTACAAACCCTCTTGAAGGATTCCTGGTCCAGTGACATTCTGGACTCCAGGGGAGGGGGACTGACCGGGACAGTGCGGTCTGCTACTACATTGTGGACTCCTGCCAGATGGGTAGCCGATAGATGCCAGTGTTCTTTTGTCAGCTAGAGAAAAAGTTGCTATCACACGTTGGTTCACATGACTTGACTTTGAACCACCTATGTTTATACCAAAGGTAATCACTACCACACTGTCGAGAGCCAATTCTTGATAGAGTCTCCTCCGGAGGACGGAGGCTTCATTAAGGTCAGAAACACTGCCATAGCTTCCAGGATGTGATGTGAAGCTTTTGGAACTGAGGTGAACAAGTTCCCTGAACCTTGTCGTGCTGTGAATAAACCTACCCCAACCTGACAGTGATGCGGACTGGTATGCACCAGTAGGGACAGGTGGGAGGGAACTGCAACTGTAACTCCTTTGGCTAGGTTTTCGGCATTGCCCATGGACGTTAGACGTTCCTTGGGAACAATCAGAGGTACCCACCCGGCCGAACTGTCGCGACACTTGGCATTGGCCTTTGAACGTCAAACTCGATTGATGTCCTTGAGCTTGGTTGGCTTTCAACAGAACGTCTGTGACTGAGGCAAATTGGAGCGAGCCTAGGATCGTCTCCTGATTCCTTCCTCGAAGCCTTTTGCATTTTAAGAATTAGCTTGTTACCTTGGCATCCCCTTCCCTGATGGAATGGAAAGATTGTGTGAATCCAAGCCCCACCCCAATGGATACCTAGCCACTCGGAACTTGGATTCTGGGGCCAATCGGACTTGGTCCTGTTGATCTTGAACCTATATATTCCAGGAAAGATATGACCTCGTCCGTGGCTTTTCATATACTTGCCTTTGGCCATCTCCCAGCTTAGCCAGTCATTTAGGTATGCCACCACCAATAAAACCTGAGACCTTAGCTCCTGCACCACTACTCCGCCCCAGTTTCGTGAAACCCTTGGGGCTATATTCAGCCCGAAGGGCATCACCTTGAAGGACTTTTTCCCTAGTTTGAAGCCCAGGAATGGATGGACAAGTGCCGAGCCATCGGGACATGATAATAGGCGTCTGTAAGATCTATAGAGGTGGTGACGCCCCCACAGGGAAGTAAGGCCCATACCTGAGAGATGGTCAGCATTTAGAACTTGTCGCAAGGAATGTACAAGTTTAAACGGGACAAGTCTAAGATCACCCCACTTTGGTCGGTCCTTTCTTCTTGGGACACTGAATAGACGACTCTGAAATTTCAAGTTCTTTGTCCCCGGAGGACTGCTCCCTTTCTGGAGAAGATCCCTGGAGTAATCCATCAACACTTGGGTTGGATGCTGATAGATGGATACTATGCGTTTCCCCTCAGCTGCTGAACCCCCAACGATGTTAAAAGAGATACAGCCTGCCTCCTATTTGAGGAACTTCATTGAGATGATGAGGGTCGGGTTCCTTTCCTGACCATGCACCTCTAGCTTGCCCTTGGGCTCCGGTTCCTCCACGCTGACGAAAGGGGCCTCTAGCCCTGCAACCCCCTAGGCAACCTTGGTAAAAGGTTGAAACCTACCCAATTCTCATAGACCGGGTTAAAAGCAGGCGACACTGAATACAGTTGGGGGGAACCTGTTGGCTAGCCGACAGCGAAAGGAAGACAAATGATGATGTTGCCGAGGCTGAGCCTTAGAAGATGAAGGTTGGGGAACTTGCTGAATTAGAACAGCTTGTAGCACAGGATGCTGTTGCGGAACTTGGAAAGGTTGGTAACTTCTTTGACCCTTCCTAGCCCTAAAACTGGAGGAAGAAGACTCTAATTTCCTTCTGAAAGGAATGCCCCAACGCAATCTGATGCTTTGATTAAAACGTGATGCCTCGTTCTGAACCTCGTTTACTGCGAAGCTGGGAAGAGGATCTGCACCCCAGATTGAGGAAGCCAGAAGCTTGTTGGGTTCGTGCCTGATCGTAGCCTCGGATAGAACATGCTTCCTGCCATTTCTCTTAGTAACCGCAAAGCTGAACGAGTCACATTGCATGCTTAAAAGTAAATACTCCGCAATGACCTTAAACAGCGGTCATGAGCGTACTCCAGAGCCGCCGTTTCCATCATCACTAGAGAGTTAAGAGACCTTGCAAGACGTGTCCTAGCATCAAATTCGGCTTGGATCAGTGCGTCTGACAGAGGCGTTCACTAAACAAGTTGATTGCACAGTTTGGCTTAAGCTTGCCTACCGAGAATGTAGCCGGCAAACTTCCACAAATTCTCCCTACTGGGAAGTAGTAAGCAATGAGTGGGATCTGTCTTGCTAAGCTGGGGCTCTTCCCGAGTCACTGCCTGAAGGGTAAGTCCTGCTACCTTTTATGTAAAAGGTAAGGAGTTCCCGTCATCAGACGTAAACATCGTGAAAAGGGCTTTTAAAATGCTGTTACTTTAGTATTTGAGCAGATCCACTTCTAGGCTACCATATCCATACTTGGATGAGCCTGATTGTAGAAAGGATAAACAGTCCTCTTGGAGACCTTGTCCTCCCTAAACCAAGCTGCCTCCATAAGCCTAACATAACCTATAAATGGTGGCCATAACCTTTCGGGGAAGAGCTCAAAATCCTCGAGTCTAAGTGTACCAAGGATCACCAGGGTGGAACGGAGGGAGCGTGGACCTGTCAGGCATGCTCTGACCTTGCACCAAGTTACTAGGAGGTGCCGGAACTGCCGACTCCTGTCTGAGACCTGCAATCAGGGAGTCCTGTGCACCTAAACTTTTAAAAAACCACCCTTTCAAACCTGCTGCGACTGAACTGACTAAAGCTAGCAAGACCCCACTGACCTGATTTAAAAATATTCGTGTTGAAACAGGTCTTTGCCGACTAAAGGGGAACCTTCCAGCCCTCCCTACGGTACCGTTATGAGGTATCCGATCTCAAGACGTTGAAGGGATGGGACTTGAGGGGCAATGGGAAGAGTTCTCTCCTTAAGGAACCTTGAATTAATTTGCAGACTTGCGGAAATCTCAGCCTACGTTTAATATGTGTTATGAAACCTCTGGCACTGCCAGGCCTTGGCTTTGTGTCTGATTGGCGTTTTAAGCAAGGTTTTACCCGAAGGTTTTCTCTTTAATCTAGGAATCAACAGAGAAGGAATGCAACCTGGGGAGGGAGGGGGCAAACCTCCTGTGAAACCCATGAAGGAATTGCGGAGTAAAGGGAGAGGAAGAAATCAGAGTCACTCGAGGAAAGACCCCGGTGACCCAAAACTAGGCTAGCCTCATTAACACTGTTACCTGTAACCATATCTAGTGTAACGGGGCAAATAAACCCTCACTACTTCAAGTGAGACTACTTCCAAACCAATGTCCGGCAACTCTGCCTCTTGCTGTTCCATAACTGAATCTTGAATTGATTTGATAAAAGGTGCTGCGACTTTGGGTCAAAGTATCTGGCAGCTTTCCCTTCTGGGAACGGTGCCATATCTTGAGGTAGAATATAAGGCTTAGCTTTCCCTAACGTTCTGTCCAAAACCTCCAAACCCAGATCTTGAGGGTGGAGAGTGCAGCATGCTTAACAGAATGCTCCGTCTGTAATGCAAGGAATGTGTCAATTTCGAGTAAAACTCTTTGAACATTATCCTTACATAGTTGATTAATTAATGGTAATTTAATTTAAAGAAATTTTTTATTATTTATTTATTTATTTATTATTATTTATTTATTATTTGTTTTTTATTGTTTTTTTATTTATTTATTTTTTTTTATTTTTTTTTATTATTTTTTTCTTTATTATTTATTTTATTTATTTATTTATTTATTTTTTTTTTTTACACTAACAAAAGTAGTGTAATATAATTCCATCACAATATGCAGAGAACAAGCAGTGCGGTAACTTAACCAACAGGTAAACCTGTTGTACAAGTCGTAGCAGGCCAAAGCAGTTTGCGGTGTGATGCCAGACTACGGAACCGGTAAGCAATACTGCGCACGGGGGGCATGGTTCCGGCAAACATCATGGTTGCACGGATCCTGTAGACTGGCAAACAAACCACTGAGAGGCCTGTAAGTGCAATAATATATAAGAACAATTGCACAGAACTTATTAGGATTATAATGATAATAATGTCATATGCCGGAGCATTCAGGACCTGAAATCAATATATATATAAAAAAAATATATGTATATATATATTCATATATCTTACGTCCCGGGGACTGTGTAATAATTAAAAACAACCCGGAGCTGTGGACGGGCCCGGGGTGGGGGGTACACGAACGTAACCCGGAACGGCCACATGAACTCGCAAGTTCCGTGGCAAAAGAAAGGGAAAATAAAATATATATATATCATATATATATATATATATATATATATATTTATATATACTAATATATATAATACATACATATATATATATATATATATATATATATATATATATATATAAGATATATATATATATATATATATATACATATATATATTCATATATAGTCCACCCGGGGGGAGCTGTGTAAGAAATAAAACCACCCGGAGCTGTATGACCCGGGTGTGGGGTACACGGAGTAACCCGGGACGGCCACATGAACCGCAAGTTCGTGGCAAAAAAAAGAATAGAAAATAAAAATAAAAATAAAAAAGAGAACTAAAATAACAAATATCAAATCTCCGCCTACGGAAGAGTAACTTCCGTAAACATAGCCCTCAACGACTACCAGGAGAAGCCGGAATCTAAATCCGCCTTATGCGGAGAGGGAATGTAGGCGGGATGGATGTAAGCTCCGGGAGCTGAAAGAAGCAGAGCGCAACAAAATCCACGGAAGCCGAGGCTGCAATACGCAAAGCAATCATCAACTCTGGAGGCGGTCGGCTGAGAAGCAACACCCACCAACCTAAGGTCCTGGAGGCCACCCTCTTACATCCCCCCCTCCGCTGATGGGAACGGCTGTCAGCGACAAACCGAGGCGAGAGGAGCACCCAACTACTGGGGGCCCACGTGAGGGGGAGGGAGGGAGGGCTGATGGGGTGACGATCACGTGAGCAGTTGTACCCTTCGCAAATAAAAGATCACGAGGAAAACGCAGGCATAGCCTATGTAGGCTAACCGACCTAACATCCAAGATATACATAGAGAAAATAAAATCAACAATTACTTAAAAGCTAAAAGAACAAATCATGCTTTAACACGGGGGAAATGAAAATAAACTTACGTAAAATATAAAACCGCAATGAAGGGCCACTCGATAACGGTGGTCGCAAAAAGGGAAAAACTACTTGACTACTGACAACAAAACGATAAGAAACGGCAAAGCTGACGAAAAGAAAAAAAGGGAAAATCTTGAATGAAATAAACCAAACTTAAAAAATAACAGGGGGGGGGGGGGTGGGGGGGGGGGGGGGGGGGGACGTGGATAAACGGAGAAGCACGAAATAAAGAAACGTGCTCGAATGAAGACCCCCGTGAAAAACATGAAAATAATGAAAATAACAAAACATAAACGAAAATAGGATCGACTAAAAACTGCCACCGAAGAAATAAATAAATATAAGTACTGAAATATCACATGTTACAAGCAGAGAGGAATAACACTCGAAATCGGTACAATTCAAGGATAAGCCGTAAAGACGACTTGGCGCCCGCCCACTACTTATAAGTGACGCCTAATAAAATCCTGAATAAAGGCAAAACGAAAGGCAAATTCACTCTAAATATTGAAAAAGGGCGGAACCAGTACTTAACTTGGGTGAAGAGGGAGATTGACAATCCGTAACCAAGAATAAAAATAAAAGAACAAATAGCTATATTCGAACGTACGAACTCAATATGGCTATCGAAAAGTATGACGTCCCAGACGCCTTCAACGGGGTAGCTAGGTGTGACCTATGGGTCGGCTCCCCGTATTTAGGGTCTTTTGATGAGGAAAAGGCTAATTGGAGGGGTTGCTGTGGTAGTGTTTAACACTCGCCCCAGTTTTATACCGACACCTTTTATATAGGTGAGCGAGTCAGAAGCTTCTGACATGTCCAATTTAGCAGTTCTCTGGTATTATAGCAATATTTTACTAGAAATAGTGCTAAAGCAGACATATTTCACGGGAGCGACACGGCTGAGCCCAGAAAAGTTATTACATGCATGTACCATAAAAAGAATCTCCTCAGAGAGAGAGAGAGAGAGAGAGAGAGAGAGAGAGAGAGAGAGAGAGAGAGAGAGAGAGAGAGAGAGAGATAGATTGCATAAAAACCATTAAATTCGTTGACCATTCTATGGCGCTGTTTCCCAGCTCCAAGTGTCACTGGAGTTACAAGAAGGTAGGGAAATTGATACAGAAAAAGACGAAGGGAAGAATTTTCATTTGAAGTTAGTTATATTATTATTATTATTATTTGAAAATATTAGCCCTCTTATGCCGATTGGACGTATTAAACGTCGAGTCAAAATGTCTCCCGTATGCCGATTAGACGTATTAGACGTCGACTCTAAAAAGTTTTTTTTTAAATTCGCGAAAAAATACTTATAGGCCTACCAGCCGAAAATTTTTTGAATCACACGCCTTGGGGGATGCTGGGAGTTCACGGATCAAGGCGTTATTTTGTTTACAATCGTCACTTTGACATAATTTTTGCACTGTTTTAAATTATCCGTTACATGAAGTATTATATATGAAAATGTGCACAATTTCATTTAGAATACAACAAAAAAATAATCATGATTGTAGCTTTTATCAGTTTTGAAATATTTTCATATAAATAACGATAAGTGCCAAAATTTCAACATTCGGTCAACTTTGACTCTACCGAAATGGTCGAAAAACAAAATTGTAAGCTAAAACTCTTATATTCTAGTAATATTCAATCATTTGCCTTCATTTTGCAACAATTTTGACATCTCTAGCACAATATTTCGATTTATGGTGAATTTATGAAAAAACTTTTTCCTTACATCCGCGCGGTAACTCTTCGAATAAATTTTTTGCGTGCGATTGTCCTAATGTTTGCACCATTTTAAATTTGCCGTTACATAAAGTTTTATATATGGAAATGTGCGCAATTTCATGCACAATACAACTAAAAACAACCCATGGTTGTAGCTTTTATCAGTTTTGAAATATTTTCATATAAATAACGATAAGTGCAAAAATTTCAACCTTTGGTCAACTTTGACTCTACCGAAATGGTCGAAAAACGCAATTGTAAGCTAAAACTCTTATATTCTAATAATATTCAATCATTTACCTTCATTTTGCAATGAATTGGAAGTTCTAACACAATATTTCGATTTATGGTGAATTTATGAAAAAAATGTTATTGTTATAATACAATTAAGTTTGTCAATACTTACCTGGCAGTATATATTATAGCTGTATTCTTCCCGAAGTCCGACAGAATTTCAACTCGCGGCACACGCAAGTGGGCGGCCAGGTGGTTAGTACCATTCCCGCCGCTGGGAGGCGGATATCAGGAACCATTCCCATTTTCTATTCATATTTTATCAGTGCCACTGTCCCTCCTGAGGGGAGGTGGCGTGGGCACTTAATTATATATATCTGCCAGGTAAGTATGAACAAAAACTTAATTGTATATAACAATAAACTTTTGTTTTTTCATGAGACTTACTTGGCAGATATATATATAGCTGAATCCCACCTTCGGATGGTGGGAAGAGACAGAATAGGATTTGTAGGAAACTTTTAAATTAAGTAGATGATATACACCTTGGTTCCTCACCTGTTAGCAAAGTAGACTCTGTGATACTGTCACTACAGCCTGCTTGTGCTTAATCAGAGTTGCCAGCCAGGTGGAGACCTGTAGTGCTGGTGCGCTCTGAATGCCTCTGTCAAACGGGGACGTGACCTCAATGTGACAAGAGCATAGAGCCATACAAATGAGGGCAACGAAGCAAACTGACCCACCACCTGACCAACTAACAAAGGACCCCCCCCCCTGAACACTAAGCTAAAAGATGGGAGGTCTCACCAAAAGCCTCACCACAAACAAAAAAACACATCAACTAAAAACTAACCTAAACCTAACTAAGGGATAGGGAGAGAGCTTACTTCAGCCCCCAAGACTGTGTCTGCAGAAACGTATGGGCCCAAGAGAACAACAGTCCTCGTATATCGTTCTCACATCTCTCAAGTAGTGTGAGGCGAAATACTGAATTGCTCCTCCAAAAGGTGGCGTCAAGGATGTCCTTTGATCGACATGTTCCTTTGGAAGGCAAGCGAGGTTTGCAACAGCTCTGACCTCGTGAGCTTTCACTCGCAAGAGGCTCAAATCGATCTGTGTGGAAGACGAATGAGCCTCTTTAATGACGTCCCTCAGAAAGAACGCCAAAGCGTTCTTGGATAAACCTTTATATCGGGTTAGTTTAAAAACCGAAAACACCAGAGATTATCTGAGGGACCTCGTACTTCTTTAGTCTTGTGGACATAAAAACTTTAGAGCCCTGACAGGGCACAGGACTCTCTCAGGTTCTGGCCCACAAGGCTTGTCATACCCTTGATTTCAAAGCTCCTTGGCCAAGGGTTCGACGGGTTTTCATTCTTTGCTAAGAAAGTGGGACTCAAAGAGCAGACAGCAATTGTCCCCTTTGAAGGCCCACTCGTTACAAATGGCCTGAATTTCGCTAACTCTCTTCGCCGTCGCCAGAGCAGTTAGGAAAAAGAGCCTTCTTAGTCAAGTTCCTAAGAGACCGCTCCATGTAGAGGTTCGAAAGGACTCGACATTAACAGTCTAAGGACTAAAATCCAGGGTTCCAAGAAGGAGGCCTCGCCTGAGGTATCTTGGATGTCTCAAATGATCTCAGGAGATCGTGAAGATCCTGTTATCAGACATGTCTAGTCTCTGTGTCGGAAGACTGCCGACAGCATGCTCTTATATCCCTTGATGGTCGGCGGGACCGCCAGCTTCTGCACATTTCTTAAAAATAGCAGGAAATCGGCTATCTGGCTCACAGAGGTAGAGGAAGAGGAAATTCCCTCCTTTCTACACCATGCCCTGAAGGAAGCCCACTTCGACTGGTAAACAGCTCTCCGAGGACGTTCTCCTAGCATTGGCGATCGCCTTTGCAGCTGCTTTAGAAAAACCTCTCGCTCTGGCCAGTTTTTCCATAGTCTGAACGCAGTCAGACCCAGAGCAGAGAGGTTTCGGTGATATCTTGCGAAGTGGGGCTGTCTGAGTAGATCTTTCCTCCAGGGCAATGTCCTCGGAAAGTCTATGATGAATGACATTTACCTCTGTGAACCATTCTTTCGCTGGCCACATCGGGGCGATCAGGGTCAACCCTCGTCCCCTCCGATGCCGCGAACTTCCTTACTACTTCCCCATGATCTTGAATGGCGGGAAGGCATATAAGTCCAGGTTCGTCCAGTCCCAGAGCAGAGCGTCTATCGCGACTGCTCCTGGATCCAGCACAGGAGAGCAATAAAGAGGCAACCTCTTTGTTCTCGACGTCGCAAATAGGTCGACTAACGGACACCCCCACAGTCTCCAGAGCTCTCGACAGACGTCCTGGTGCAACGTCCATTCCGTCGGCAGGATCTGATCTTGTCGGCTGAGAAGGTCTGCTCTGACGTTCTGGACTCCTGCGATAAATCTCGTCAGGATCCTTATCCGTCTCGCATCTGCCCACAGCAGAATCTCCCTCGCATAAATAAAACAGAGGATGGGAGTGTGTACCTCCCTGCTTCTTTAGGTACGCAAGGGCTGTGGTGTTGTCCGAGTTGACTTGGACTACTTTCTCTGCAACCTTTTGTTGGAAGAACTGTAGCGCCAGAAAAACCGCCGCTAGTTCCTTTACATTGATGTGCCAGGACACCTGTTGCCCCCCCTCCAGGTGCCTGACCACTTCCTCCCCTCCCAGTGTTGCTCCCCATCCCGACACCGGAAGCGTCGGAAAACAACACTAGGTCTGGGCTCAGAAGCTTTAGGGACAAACCCCTCTCGAAACTTCCGAGGATCTAACCACCATCTTAGATGGTTCTTCACCGATTTGGTGATGAAAAGGGTCGCATCCAGATCCTCTCTGACTCTCCATTCGTCTGCTAAGAAAAACTGGAGAGGTTCTGAGGTGTAGTCTTCCCAGGGGAAACAAACTTTTAAAAAAAAACTTTTCCAGCGAGGAAATGGTTCCAGCAGACTCATCCATTCCCTCGCCGAGCAAGCTTCCTTCCCAGGAATGCCGGAGACTTTCTCTAAGCCTTGCAGCTGTCGTTCCTGGGACGGAAACGCTCGAAAAGCCACTGAATCCATCTGAATCCCCAGATACACGATGGACTGTTGTTGGGGCAGATGCGACTTTTCGGAGGTTGACCAGAAGTCCCAGGGACTTCGCCAAGGCCAAAGTGAAGTGAAGGTCCTTCAGACACCTTTCTTCTGACGATGCTCTGATCAGCCAATCGTCGAGATACAGGGACACTCTTATTCCTGCAGAATGTAACCATCTCGATACGTTTTTCATGATCATGGTAAATACCATCGGAGCCGTGCTTAAACCGAAACAAAGGGGGGCTCGGAATTGCCAAACTTTGTCCCTTAGCATAAACCTCAGAAACTTTCTTGAAAGAGGGTGGATAGGCACTTGAAAGTATGCGTCCTGTAGGTCCAAGGACACCATCCAGTCGCCCAGGTCTTAAGGCTCCTAGAACGACCGAGGTGTTTCCATCTTGAATTTTTTCTTTTCCACGAAAAGATTCAGGCTGCTTACGTCCAAGACTGGACGCCACCCCGACGAGACTGCTTTGGCTACCAGGAAAAGTCTGTTGTAGTATCCTGGTGACCCCAGGTCTAAGACCTGCTCCACCGCTCATTTCATGATCATTTGTTCCAAAAGATAATAAAAGAAAATGATGTTTCTCCCCTCCCCGATATGACGGGGAAAGATCTCTGGGAGTCGTAGACAGAGGAGGAGGGTCCACAAAGGGGATCTTGTACCCCTGTTCACTATCTTGAGGGACCACGCATCTGATCTCTCTCTCTCCACGCACCCGCAAAAAGAACTTTAGCCTGGCTCCGACAGGCATCTGAAGGACTTTCTTTTTTTTTCACTTAGAGGATTTAGGTTTGAAGGAACCTCTTCCTCTTGCAAGTCTCGCCCTCGAGGAGCAGCTCTCGAGGGAGGAGCGCTACGAAAGGGCTTAACCTTCCTAGGAGGTCGTCCAGACGACGACGTGGTAGGGACTGCGGGACGTCTTGAAGACTGGCTAAGAGATCCTGGGTAGCCTTCTCTTGTAGGCTCACTGCCAGGTCCCTTACCATAGCCTGGGGGAAGAGATGGCTCGAAAGAGGTGCAAAGAGAAGCTCTGCCTTCTGCGATGCGGACAACAGACCTCGCTGTAAAATTGCAGAACAGCGCTCTCTTCTTGAGGAAGAAAGCAGTGCCGAAATGAGCAACTAACTCTCCGAACCATCCCTGACGGGCCTTGTCCATGCATGACAACACATTGGACAGCTCCCCCAGACTCAAAGAATCAGGACTCCTAGATTGAAGATCCAGGACTCCTAGGCACCAGTCTAGGAAGTTAAAGACTTCCAGAGTCTTTAACAAGACCTTTCATGTGATGGTCGATCTCCGTTGGGGTCCATGAAATCTTAGCTGACGATAACAGTGATCTCTTCTGGGCGTCCACCAGACTAGCAAAGTCCCCTTGTGAAGAAGAAGGGATCTTAAACTCCTACTTCCGCCTTGGTCTCGTACCAAATGCCGCCTTTCCCACTGAGTCTTGAAGGAGGAAGGGCGAAAGTCGACTTGCCCTGATCCTTCCGACGTTCCATCCAATCTTGCAATTTCTTGAATGCTCTCTTAGTGGACAAGGAAGTCTTCATCTACCACACTTCCGAAACCTTGCTCGACTTCGAAGACGAAAACTGAGAGGGAGGAGACTTAGGAGCTGCAGGCTGGAACTTCTCGCCAAAACAAGGAACGTAAAAGGCGAACCAGTACCTTGTAGTCGGAGACTGACGACTCTGACGGCTGTTCTTCCTCCACTGAATCCGCTGGACTACTAAACTCTCCTTCCTCCCGAAGAGGCAAAGGAGATTGAACCTCTGGAGGAGGGCGTGCGCCCAACGGGTCTAGCCTTCAACAAAGGCTTTCGAGGAAGACTAAAATCAGTCTCTTCAAAGCGACCGACCTTCTGTCGATCTCTAGAGCTCGAACCACGACGAGCGTCCTGACCGCGCTGCGCGTCAAGAGAGGTAATTCTTTGTCTCTCACGAGGAGCGTCCTTACTTCTCACGCTCAAGCGTCCTGCTTTCGCTTTCAAAGCGTCCTTCTGAGCGCTCTCGAAAGTCTTCTCTGCAGGCAAAGCGTCAAGCACATCATCCCGGCGAGCGTCTTCGAAAACGTCCTGCCGAGCGTCATCAAAAGCGTCCTCCAAGGCGTCCTGTCGAGCGTCCTCAAAGGCGTCCTGACGTACGGGTGGAGACAGAGACGAAACGAGGCGACGGAGAAGGAGACTGCCTCGTCCTCTTGACAGGCAGTTGCTAGCGTCCTTCCTTCGTTTAGGCTCAACTGCTGCTGGCCGAGTCTTCCGAGCCATCAAGGCCGACAATTGGTCTTGAAGCGACACAAGAATGCTCTTCGTAGGTGAAAAGAACCGAGAGGCGGTGAAGGGCTGCGCCTTGCGAGAAGACGAGGGGCGGGGGGACGCCTCCTTCCTTCTCAAAGGAACAGCAACCTGCCTCTCCGAGGCGCGAGAGAAGCGTTTCTCAGCGTCGTCCTCGGACGACGTCCTACCTCTCTTCTGTGGAGGAAAGCGTTCATACGACGCAGGCGAAGACCGCAAAGAGGAGCGGGGAGAGAGGGGACGTAAAGCGTCCTCCTAGGAAAAGTCCTTTTCAGCGGACGCGAGTCACTCCGGGCGCTCCACCCCTTGCACGGGGAGGGCACCTCGGAGGACAAAAAACAGTCCTTAAGGATGCGAGCCTGAGCACGCTCCTTGGCAGCCTGGGAAGCAGCAACAGGTCCTGCCGAAGGGACGCCAGATCGGTGGGGAGCCCCCGTAACCCTCTTGCGGCTTTCGACATGCCCACCCCTCCCTGAGGTCTGGGAGTCCGACAGAGGTCTAGACCTAGAGGCATTATGGGGCGATCTGACGCCCCTCCACAACACTAGGGGCACGCCACACACTTTATTTTTTTCGAGCCGTTTTCAAGGGCCAACACTTTGGACTCTAGAGTACGTAACGACTCTAGAATCAGAGAAAGGGCATTACCTTCTCCAGACACAGGAACTAGGGCCCTCAGGCCCAACAACAAAAAAACACAGGATTAGGTGAAGCAAATTCTACTGGTGTTAATATAGGCGAAATGTTACTTCCCTTACCTTTCGTAGAACCGCTCTTAAGAGGAAGACCTCCTGATCCTATCGCGCTCCAACTTACGCCGATAGGATTCATACACCTTCCATTCATCCTCAGTCAACTTTTGCATTCAATGCAACGATCAACCAGCAAACAACATGCCCCCTACACCCCATACATACTGTGTGGGGGTCTACCGATGATTTCGGTAGCCTCACCTTGCAATCACTTCTCACACACACTCTGAAAGCTCACTGAACTTGATCCCGACATCACGTTCAGAGAAAAGCCAATCCAAAATTCCAAAAACAGTCCACTATCGCGTTATGCCAATCCACCAACAATCCAGAGTCCAAAACCAAAGTCAATCCAGATACTTATAACGAGTCAAATCCAAAAATCCTGGGCGGTAGGTCTGTAAACAGGTGTTTACCGACCGGCGACAGAAAAAAATATTGAATAGAAAATGGGAATGGTTCCTGATATCGCCTCCCAGCGGCGGGAATGGGTACTACCACCTGGCCGCCCCCAATGCGTGTGCCGCGAGTTTTGAAATTCTGTCGGACTTCGGAGATACAGCTATATATATATCTGCCAAGTAAGTCTCATGAACAAAAAAAGTTTTTCCTTACGTCCGCGCGGTAATTCTTCCGAAAAAAATCAGACAAATTTTTTCTTGCGATTGTCGAAATGTTTGCACCATTTAAAAAGTAAGCCGTTACATAAAGTTTTATATAGGAAATGTGCGCAATTTCTGTAGAATTACACTAAATATGATTGAAGGTTGCTAGCTTTTTCTCTTTTTCAAAATATTTGCATATAAAATCACGATAAATAGAAAAAAAAAACTATGTTCGGTCAAATTTGACTCTACCGAAATAGTCGAAAAACGCAAAATTGTAAGCTAAACGCTTACAATCTAGTAATATACAGTCATTTATCTTCATTTGAAACAAATTCAAAGTGTCTAGCACAATATTTAGATTTATGGTGAATTTTTTAAAAAAAAATTCTTTTCCTCTGCGCACCGACTCGCGGCCGCAAATCTCCGAAATGCGTACGTCTCATTCTCCTAATATTTGCTCCTTTTCATATTAGGCGTTTTATAGACTTTCATATATGAAAATGTGCGCAAATTCATGAAAAATATAAAAAAAATATTTAAAGGTTGTAGCTTTTCTCAATTTTGCAATATTTGCATATAAAAATATATATATATAAAAATTTCGACATTCGGTCAACTTTAACTCGTCCGAAATGGTCGAAAACTGCAATTCTAAGCTAGAACTCTTACAGTATTGTAATATTCAATCATTTGTCTTCATTTTGAAACAAATTAGAAGTCCCTAGAACAATATTTAGATTTATGGTGAATTTTTGAAAAAAACATTTTTTTACGTCCGCGCGTTACGAATTCATGCATCATTTGTGATAATATTTTTTCTGTGTTGCTTTGATCGTTTTACAATGTGTTATATATCAAAATGGTTGCAATTTAGTGTACAATACAACGATAAAAAAACTAACTCGTTAGCTTTAACCGTTTATCGCACAGCTCAATTTGAATACAATTATGTATGATTTTTTTTTTGTCGCTACCATATATTGCATTATTTATATATGACAATGATATTTTTTTTAATTTCTGATGGTTGCATGCTAAACCTCAGGCAATAACAAAAAAAGGAGCCAAAAATGAACTCTTAATCTTGAAAACTAAGCGCGCTGTGATTTTTTGAAAAAATTATTTTTTCCGCTTCCGCGGTCACTCCAAACTCGCCTCGGCATACGGGAGACATTTTGGTTTTTAGGGCTTCGGCGTAAGAGGGTTAATAAACACATGCATGTACCATAAAAATTCTTTTATCACAGTAAGAGAGAGGAGTTATCCTTACGTAAGTGAAATGGAAAGATAATTTTTATCTCTTTAAAATACTACCACATACAAATTTTTTAATTACAGTTTTATTATTATTATTATTATTATTATTATTATTATTATTATTATTATTATTAACAACAGAAAATATCAATAAACATTTTACATACTAGTACCATAAAAATTCTTTCATCTCAGTAAAGAGAGAGAGAGAGTGTGTGTTTATCTCTCTGTTCTCTCAGAAAATACTTACATCGATTCCACCGAAAACAGGAGGGAGGGAGTTACACTATGATATACATATCATGTGTGGCAAAAGGGGGAGAAGAGGAGAGAGAGAGAGAGAGAGAGAGAGAGAGAGAGAGAGAGAGGAGTTATTCTTAATTAAAAGAGTGAAATGGATAGATTATTGTATTTCTTTAAAATACTATCACATAATATGAATTTTGTAATTACAGTTATATTAATATTATTATTATTATTTTAAAGTATTAAAAACAAATAGTGCATGTACTATAAAAATTATCGAGTCTCAGTAAATGAGAGAGAGAGAGAGAGAGAGAGAGAGAGAGAGAGAGAGAGAGAGAGAGAGAGAGAGAAATTAGAAATTGCATGAACACTTGTGGCAACAACACAAACAGCTCCTCCCCCTCCCCCCCATCCCATTACTTGATATGTTTGACAGTTTTAGTACCTGGAGTTTGAGAGAGAAGACTGGGATTTCCTTCATACTTACATAATTTTTCAAATTTATAAATTAAAATCTTACTAATTCACTTTAGTATTTTCTTTAATGAATTGATGTTACTGCTGTATACATTAATATTATTTGAAAATATGAAATCAATTACTTATCATACAAAAAACCATACATCTCTGTAGAGAGAGAGAGAGAGAGAGAGAGAGAGAGAGAGAGAGAGAGAGAGAGAGATAGAGGGAGAGGAGAGGAGAGAGGGGGAGACGATTGAGTAGAGAGAGAATTATTATTTTACTATGTGATATCATTTAATCTTATTAAAATTACTAATACAGTATTAATCAGTATTAATATTTGAAAATTAGTAAATTCCCACGAATAGGCGAATCCCCTGCAAATAGTGGGTAGACATGGTCCAGAGAGAAATCCGCGAATCAGTGAGTCCGCGAATCAGTGAGTCCGCGAATCAGTGAGTCCGCGAATCCGGAGAACGCGAAATACGGGAGGAGGAACACTGTACAGAACATATGCTAATCAGTCCTATACGTATAAACATTCACAAAGAGATATCTACAGGCAGTCCCCGGGTTACGACGGGGGTTCCATTCTTGAGACGCATTGTAACCTGAAAATCGTCGTAAGCAGGAACATCGTAAAAAAATCCTAAGAAAACCTTACTTTTAAGGTTTTGGGTGCATTGAAAACTATGTAAACTGCATTCTTATTGCATTTTTCATACAAAAATCTTCTAATATTGATTATTTTGCATTTTTGGTGTCATATTTCATCTGCCAGATGAGCGTTGTAGGCGTCATAACCCTGGAACATGCGTCGTAACCCTGGAAATAATTTCTAATGAATATAATTGAAAAGTGCCTTAACCTCAGAATGTCCTAAGCCGATTCCATCGTAACCCGGGAACTGCCTTACTGAGGAAGAGCAGGACCATCATACCAGAAAATATCTCTTGAGGCTCATGTGCACAGGTCCCCTAGAAATTTACAACTAGTGAAACTGTTTTTAAATATAATACAGAAATATTGCTAGCATCCTAGTTGCTCCCAAAATCTTATCTCAGAGGACTACACAACTATCAATAAATAATTCACCTACATCACATGATGAAACTGAAATTTTTCATATATCTCTGTAATGAAAGATACTTGTAGTGAGAGAAGAATCAGCTTGCTTTAAGCACGGCTTGCAAGTACAGTTATTATTAAGAAATATGTTATTTTCATGATAAAATAAATTTTT
This sequence comes from Macrobrachium nipponense, assembly GCF_015104395.2. Lineage (NCBI taxonomy): Eukaryota > Metazoa > Arthropoda > Malacostraca > Decapoda > Palaemonidae > Macrobrachium > Macrobrachium nipponense. Next base: position 20,248,571 of record NC_087202.1, read on the forward strand.
GAACATACTCACCTGGTAGTTATATATATAGCTTACGTCAGGGACGTAAGCTATATATATAACTACCAGATGAGTTAGATGTTTGAAAAACAGGAATTCAATGAGAAGCCCCTTCCTACTGCACTAAATACTAAATTATTTAAAATTCTTAAGGTTCAGTCTCATAAAACAATCAGCATTAATGGCAAAAAAATTCCAAAAGTTCAGTCTTATAACACAATCAGCAATAATGGCAATCTTACCAGAAATAATGCAATAATGATATGATTAATGACCTGTTCTAGCAGTCAATTTTGAATTTATAGGCAGCAGATGCCAGGAGTTTTCTCACTGTCAGACAAATGTGCAGTATTCTCCAGCCTAAACACTTTATGGTCCTCCTTTAATTTACAAAACATGATGAAAGCTAAAAATGGAAGGGTACAAACAATAAATACTGTATTCCTAATAAAATTGGAAGTATGTATGTATATAAATCAAGCAGTGATCAGCACCTAAACTACTCTTGGCTAATATGTAATACCAGCTGATGAGATAAGCACTATGTTGTTTTTGTTTGCGTGCCCAAGTGTTCCATTGCAAATTAGTGCTGTATGGACTATTTATGAAATGATACTTGCCCTTTCAAACAATTCCTCTTCTGTCTTCCAGCCTCCTATGCCCAAAGTACTTTCTTCTGCCTTAATGATGCGATCCTCAAGCTTAAGCAGATAGCTACAACACAATCAATCTCACTCATCTACCTTGTAAGTTTTTCAGTTAAAAGTTAATAATTTCCTATCTTTTCAGTTATTCTATCCTATCTTTCAAGTTATCATCTTGGATATTCCAGTTGTGTCTAAATATAACAATCTCAGTGGGAATCCAGTGTCAGAATAAAGGGTGGAATAAAAAAAAAAAAACATAAAACACTAAATTTTAAAATCCATGCAATTTAAGAATTAAGTTAGCTGCAAACTTACCTTATCTTCAACATTGTAAACACTCTTGACATGTTCATTATAAAATTCTAATGGAGTTAGTGGACCAACTTTGTGGTAAGCCTTTGATTTGTCATAGTACTCCCACATAAAGTTTGTCGGTGGAATGCCTAAGCAAATAGCTACAACACGATAAATCTCACTCATTTGCCTCGTGAGTGTTTCAGTTATAGCTGACTCATCACCACCTTTGTTAATAATAGTCCGAAGTTCACGTGTGTATTCTCGAAGCTGAAAAGAAAAAAATTGTTAAAATCTATAAATCACCCTATATGTTAAGTGTAAAAATCTAAGAAAACTTACATAAATAGTGTTAACATTGTACATGGAACAACTATACATACTTGAAAAGCAAAACTAAAAAGTGTACCTCTTTAGGTGTGATTTTTCCATGCTTGGCTCCAACACTTCAATAATGTACACTTTTCTATACAATGTTGTTGCAAATTAATATGTGTTTTTCATAATACATCATTATTCATGAATAGCTTTGATTCAGTGCAAATAGCATTTCAGTTACACCAAATTATTAAATCATGGAGGACAAAAACCTCACTACACCAGTCAAACATCTCCAATATTTTTCATTCTTTCAAAGTAACCTCAAGGGTATAGAGTGAGATTGAGAGAAGGGCACCAAAAATTAGGGTAAATTGATTAGTATGAAAAACATGTCTTACCATTTGTAAAATCAGTACTCGTTGATTATTCACAATTAGCCTGAATCACAATTCAGGGAGGTCAAAGATAATAAAAGGTTGTATGGACAGAACTGACGACAAGATCAGGAGTCAATTCTCTCCTAAAATGTGAGTGGTCTCAAAATGTGTTGAGGTGTAAGGCGTATCGTGCATAAAGACTGAGAGCTATCAGTAGGGCAATGGAAAGACCAAAAAAAATACATCTAGTTTTTTTTTTTGTATCTTGTCACAAAAATGTCTACTGTTAACCTTCCCCACACATGAAAAACCCTTTCTGCTACCTCCTGATGTAGTGACCACTCAGTTGTCTGCCACAGCGTTCCTCTTGCCTGTAATGTATCTGGCTGAGAAAGCCACTGGGTGAGTGACTGCCCAATGGTGCAACTTTACAGTCAGTTAGTGAAGTTGACAGGACACTAGCCTATTTGTTGACATAAGCTACCACCTTAGTGATATCGGACATGAAAGCCATGGAGAGCCATCACCGTTTCTTGAAACTACTGCAGTGCTAGGAAGGATGCTTTCAGCTCAAGGGTACTGATGTGAAGATGTATGTTTGTCTTGGCAATCCCACACTCCTGAAGTTAGGAGATCTTCTAAGTGTGCTCCCAAACCCTCATATGAGGCATCCGAAAACAGAAGAATCTCCAGAGGAGGAGAGTGAAGGGGCACTCCTATGGTCAGGTTCCTGCCGTCCAGCCACCATGCTAGGTCTTGTCTCACTACTGTTGAGAGAGGAACTTGAAAAAAGAAGAATCCCTCAAAGAGGACGAAAACTCTTTTATTCTCCACTTGAAAGACTGAAGGTGAAGACGTCCGTGAGGAACAAGCTTCTCTAGGGATGACAGATAACCGAGAATGACTTACCACTGATGTGCTGGTTGCTTCTGTCTAGATAGGGAGGACTAGACAAAACTCCTAAGCTTGTTATGTGTTGGTCTGATGGGAATGTACCCTTGCTGCTGTCATGCCTATAAGCATGTCCAGGTAAAGTATTCTTTGGCTGGGTGTGAGATTTGACTTCTCCAAATTTTTCACAATGCCTAAACTGTGACAAAATTGGAGTGGACAGTCCCTATCTTGGATTAGCTTTAAGCAAGAATTTGTCAGGAGCCAGTCATTGAGGTACCTCAGGATGCATATCCCATGAGAATGAACCCAGGTTGAGACTAGAATGAACACTTGTGAACATCTGTGGGGCAGTTGAAAGGCCAAAACAAAGTACATACCTTGAATTGGTAAACTATCTCTCCCAGACTGAAGTAAAGGAACTCCCAAGATGATTGATGGATCAAAATCTGGAAATATCACAAATTCTTGGTAATTTGTATTTTTCCTAGCTATACTTACCCTGAACTACTATTGTAGGAGAAGCCTGGATTGTCAATCCGGTACCAACCAGAAAAAACCAGTTATTCCTCCACTCCCAGGCCAGGTAATGCCCCGGGGGTCAAAGACCACATGACCTTTGACCTGAACTCCCATCCTTTTTATGCCCCTAAGGCCTCTGCCCTAAGATACACAGGAATGGTAGGGAGGGGCTAAAAACTCCGTAGTTTGGGGTAAGTATAGCTAGGAAAAATACAAATTACCAAGGATTTGTGATTTGTTCCGATGCTGTATACTTACCCCGAACTACTATCATAGGAGACTTACTCCTCCTTAGGAGGCGGGAGTATCTGGGGAAGGAGAGGCCCAGTAGAAGGCTCGGAGGGTGCCATCCAAGGGGACCCAGAGGGGAAGGAGGAATAACTCACACTTGTGCCATGTAATGCAATGGTTTGTACTCTGAAGGTTACAAGTCCCCTTGGTCTCACCTATAGGGTTGTAGGATCCTGAGAAGTACGCCGAAGGGCCAGGAAGGGAGAAGGAGAGGGGGGGGGGGGAAGGTTGGTTGGTAATGCACTTCAATCACTCCACCACTCATACCTCAAAGACCTATCCACGGTGGGGCTAGACTCTCTGCTGACCTGCCACCACCGGATTGATCTCAAAGGAGTTATGAGACTTCCTGGTACAGTCTTTAAAGTAATGGGCCGTAAAGGTGGACTGCCTGCTCCACACCCCAGCCCGTAGAACCTGACTGACTGCTAAGTTCTTTGAGAACGACAGCGACGTATTGATACCCCTGATGTTGTGGGGTTTGGCCCCCTGCAGGGGAGGAAGTCCCGCTCTTTCATAAGCTCTCTTGATGGTCTCCCTCAGCCAGAAAGAGATGGTATTCCTCAAGACCACCTTCTTCATCTGGCCCATGGTAACGAAGAGGTTCTGAATCCCTGGTCTAAACCACTCCATCCTACTCAGGTACTACTTCCTCATAGCTCGGACCGGGCACAAGAGGAGGTCCCTGGACTCCTCTAACTTCGGTAAGGCCAGAATCCAGAATTCCACAAGCTTATCATTCGGCACCGAGGGGTTCTGTGTCTTGGCCATGAAGGAGGGCACAAACCTAAAGGTGAGCTCTTTCCACCCTTTCGAGTGCGAGACCACATACGAGAGACCACAAAGCTTTAAGATTAAGCTCTCTGTCCAGGATGTCCTTGAGAGGCTCAAATGGAGGCTTCCTCAGGGCGTCTAAAACTCTTGCCACGTCCCAACAAGCCCTCATTGCTCTGGAGGAGCATGCCTGTTTGAAGCTCCTAATGAGCTTCAAGAGGTGTCTGGAGTTCCCCAGATCTATCCCTTTTAGGAAGACGACTTGGCTTAGTGCTGCATGGACTCCTTAATGGCCGCTATGCAGAGACTCTTGTCAAGCCTCAGGTGAACCAGGAACTCCACCACGTGGGGCACCTTGGCCTGCAGGGGTTCCAGGCCCCGCTCCTTACACCAAGCCCCAAACAACCTCCACTTGGCCTGGTAGACAGCCGCAGATGACTTCCACAGGTACCCTGACCTTTCTTGCTCAGAAGTCGCTCGATAGCCTCCACCAATGAAGGGATAGGGCGGACAGACCCTCGTGGTACTGTCTTCGGGGGTCCGGACTGTGGGGGAGTTCCCAAAGTCCCAGGACGGTTAGCTTCAGAGGGTCCGGGAACCAGTCCGCCTGGCCACATGGGGGACATTAAGGTCATGAATGTGCCCTTGGAGTTCCTTGGTCGGTTGAGGACCTGCCTGAGTACTTCGAAGGAGGGGAACGCGTAAAGATCCACGCCGTCCCACAGGTGTTAGAACACATCCTCCCAGGCTGCTGCTGGATCGGGAACAGGGGAGCAGAAAACCGGAAACTTGGCGTTCAGGCTCGTAGTAAACAGGTCCATGGAGGGGGAGCCCCACATCCCAATCAGCTCTGCTGCCACTCTGGGATGCAGGGATCACTCCGCCCCTAGCACCTGACCTCGTCTGCTGAGCCTGTCAGCTATTACGTTCCACTTCCCCGGAATGAATCTTGCCATTAATGAGGTTCTTATGCCTTCTGCCCACTCTAGGATGGTTTCCACCAGCTCGCAAAGGTAGCATGACTTCAGCCCCCCTTGTTTCTTGATGTACGCCACCAATGTGGCGTTGTCACACATTATCGTCACTGTCCTGTGCCTTATCGCTGGCTTGAAGGCCTGGAGCGCCTTTTGAATGGCCAGCAACTCCAACCTGTTGATGTGGAACTGCTGTTCCTGCTTTGACCACGTCCTCCCCTTCCTTACTGATTGAAGGTGGGCCCCCAACCCTCCTTTGACGCGTCCATGAACAGGAGTATCTATGGAGGGACGTCCAAGTGGGGCACTCCCCGGAGGCTGTTTGCCCTGCCCAACCACCACAACAGTTTTTCTTGTGGCTTGCGAGGGGAGGACAAGTTTCTGAGGGCGGTCCACCCCTGATGCCCATCCCTCTTTCAGTCCACTGGATGGGCCTCAGTTTTAGTCTGCCTTGGGGGACCAGCTTCTCCAAGGAGACGAGATGGCCTAGTAGTCTCTGCCACTCCCTTGCTGGACGGAGGGAGCCTTCCAGGAAGGGACGAGCCACACCTTGGAGATTGACTAACCACTCATCCGACGGGAAGGCCCTGGCCGTCACCGTGTCCAGGTCCATTCTCAGGTAGACCATCCTGGTGTTGGCACCCGGTGGGACTTCTCCCAGTTCAGGATGATGCCCAGCCTCCCGCAGAGGGCCTGGAGTTTGTCCTTTTTTTCCTCCAAGTGCTCCATTGAGGAGGAAAGAAGCAACCAGTCGTCTACGTACCGCAGGCGATGGATCCCCCTCCTGTGAGCCCAGACTGACAAAAGGGAGAACATTCACATGACGACCTGTAGCGCCATCGACAACCCGAAGCAGAGGGCCCTGAACTGGAAGGCGTTGCCCTCCCACCTGATATGGAGGTACTTCCTGCTGGCAAGGTGCACCAGAATTTGAAAGTACATGTCCTTGAGGTCCAGGGACATCATATAGTCCTCTTCCCTCAAGGCCACTAGGAGCGATCTTGGGGTCTCCATTTTGAAGGACGTCTTGAGGACGGACAGGTCTATCACTGGTCTCCAACCTCCCGAGGCCTTCGCCACCAGGAAGAGGTGACTGAAGAACCCCGGGGGGTGGTCTACCACTTGCTGGAGGGCTCCCTTCTCTAGCAGAGACAGAACCTCCAGCTGAAGGGCCTCCTGTGACTGGGGTCCCGAGGCTGGAACGCCCCTCTGTCAGGCTCCCCCATCACGAGAGGCTTCTTGTCTAGGAGGGGGATCCGGTAACCGTCCCTGAGGACCTGCACTGTCCAAGGGTCGGCTCCGAAATCCTCTCAGTCCTGCCATGATTCGAGAGGCAACCCACCACTCATGCCAACTGACAGGGCAGGGGGCCTCAACTCCTACTTCCTCCTGGGGAAGCGGCCACTTTTGCCCCTGCGGGAGGTGGAGGGTCTGGCTCGGAACGAGGAGGAGGGGCGGGAGGGGCCCTGGAGGAGGGCTGAGACCCCTGCACTCCCCATCCTCCTGCGGAAGAATCGAGGTTGTTGGGGGCGGAGGCAGCTCCGTGCCATTGCTGCTGCCTAGCCTTGGAGGACTCCTGACCCCTACGCTGCACTGGTTGCCTGAAAGAAGAGGCCCTGTACACGATGGAATACTGGCTGGTCTACCTACAATGCTCCAGAGACTCCTCCACCAAATGCTCTAGGAAGAGGGACTCCCCTGAGACCAGGGCATTCTCAGGGTCTTGGCCTCCCTGTCTGGCAAGCTCCTAGGGAGTTTTGCCAGAACAGCGTCCCTCCTTCTTAGGACCCAGTTGGTCCACTGGGTGGACAGCTGAGTTGTGAGGAACCCCATGGATTTGGCCCCCCCCCCCAACATCCGACAGGACCAATTCCTTGAACTGGGCCAGCTCAGCCTCATCCTGCAGGTCGTGCTCCATGGCAAACCTAGCCACCGCTACAGTCCACAGGCCGAGCCATGAGGCGACGTGAATTGATGTCTATGCCCTGGCCTCCATAGCCATGGCCTCCTGCTGAGAGAAAAAGGCCAGACCCGCCAGAAGCTTCTCTTCCGAGAGCCCCAGAGCGAGGGAGGTAAGGGTCCCCTCTAACGACTTCAGGTCCAGGACATGGCTTCCGGAGCGTACAACTCCTCTGCCTTGACTTGGCTGCCGGGAGGAGTTTCAGGGACCTATGGGACCTCAGAGAGTTCTTGGGGTCTGCTACTACTTCATCCACCTGGGCCAGAGCCTGGACTGTATACACTGCCTGGGGCAGGGACAGAGAGGGCTTGGCCTCTGTTTGCCCCCCGAAGAGACGATCCACAGCCAACGCCCTCTTGGAGTCCAAAGGGGCGCCTGGTTCTGCCAGGCTGTTCTTAGAACTAATGATTCCGAGGACCTTCCTAAAGATGGACCCCTTGTCCGTGGGGCCCTGCCCCTCCAAGGCGCTCTGGAGGCCATCCTGGACAACGGCTTCAACCTCAAAGTCCTCCAAAGGCGCAGAGGAACCCGCCACCGGTGCCCTCTGCTGGGAACTGAAGCATCGGGGGGGGGGGGGGGGGGGGGGGGGGGGGGGCTCTACCCAAGCCAGAAGGGCCGTCATGGGCCACCCTCCGGGTTGGATGGAAGCAGAGGCGTGAGACTGGAGGGAACCTGCCCGGTCCGAGTGGGAACCACATGGGCTAGCCAAGGCTGATCACAACAGACCCACCGCCGTCCTGGGTTCCTTCTTAGGTCCCCAGAATGCCTCCAAGCCCGGTGTGGGTTTGGTAGGTGGGAGCGGCGATCCTTCTCCGAGGTTGTTGTGCTGACGAACGACCTCTGGATCTCGGGAGTGACTGCATCCCGTGGAGACGGACCATCAAGCCCTTCCAACGAGAATGCCTCCCGAGACCCACCGCCTTCCACAGGAGGAACCATGACAGACCCCTCCTGGTCTCCTCCTACTACTTGCGCATACGATCTGGTTGGTCCGAGGACCGTGCCAGATTCGAAGGGCGTCGTGGCGGGATTGCGAGGGGCGCGCCCCTCGTGATCGCTCCTGATCGCCTCGCTCTACCCGGTAAAGCCCAAGGAAGTTGAAGGGATCGGAGAGGCAGACCTGACGCTCCGCCCGCGCCCACCGGCAGAGCAGGTGTGCTGAGGGGGCTGCAGGCAATCGTCAACCCACTGTGGCGATCGGTCTGCAGGCCTGGTCGAGCGGCTGGACTGAGAACAGCGCCGACGGTCCCGAGCGTCAAAAGAGCTGCTGCTATTCCCCCTCTCTGCCCGGTCCCGGTAGGAGTGGCAGTCAGGGGACCTGCAGAGTCCGCTGTCGCGGTGGGAGCGACGCCTGTCCTCACGGCGCGTCACGCCGCTTGGACCAGCCGAGGCTGGTTCAGGTGACCGAGGGGACCGCTTCCTCGCCTCAGCCCGCGAGCGGTCTGGGACCGTCGCGTCAACCCTGGGTACCAGCGTGTCTCCGCGAGAGCAATCGCTGGTCTGGTGAGGGTTGCCCGAGCGACCCCCGCCAGTCTTCCGCCCCATGCCTGGATCTTGGCGCCGAGAGAACTCGGATGCCTGGGTCTTGGCTGTCCGGTCACCCGCAGGTGACCGTACACTCGGTGACTCTCACGAACAAGAGGCCGAGACAAGACGGTACCTGGCGCCGAGGCAGAACCTCTGGCACCAGGTGAGGAGGTGACGGTGTTAGCCAACACTCCGGTCCCCGTCGTCTTCTTCCTTGCAGAAGGAGAGACGGGCCCGTTCCCGAAAGAACAGGAGGACCGACGGAAGTCCCAACCGGTGGGACGGGCCCGTTCCCGAAAGAACAGGAGGACCAACGGAAGTCCCAACCGTCCCACCGGAGTGGGATGGGCCCTTAGAAGTCTCGGCACGAGACTTCTTAGGGAGGGAGGAGGCAGCCTTCTTCTTCTTCGGCTTTGGGGCCTTAGAAATTGAAGGGGAAGTGACGGCAGGCGACAACGATGAAGAAGACGATGAAGACGAAGACAACACCTTCCTCCTCTTCCTCTTCCTCTTCGTCAGCTTCCTCAGCACCACCGTCAGGTCTTCCATCCAGGACGGAGCCGGGCCAGTTGCCGAAGCAACAGGGCCCGACTGCACCTGTCCGGAAGGACCTGGGGTGGGAGCAGCAACACCACGGGCAGGAACGACGGCGGCAGAAACTGGTACCAAAGCTGGAGCGGCAGCATACTCAGGAACAGGAGGCGGGGCAGGAACTGGCAGCATCCTCTGCACAGGAGGCAGGTCTAGCAGAGAGCTCTTGGGACACCGGAAGTCTGGGGGTGCAACAGGAGCGGCAAACCCAGGTGGTGGCGTAGCAGCGGGCATTGAAACCTCAGCAGTGGTGCCTGCACAGCAGCTGTCGGGGTCACCGTGGCTACGTGCTGAGCATATACCAGGTGAGGCAGAGCAGCATAGCCCGGCGTGGACACCGTCGTGGTAGTCATGGTGGTCGGCCCGTGCGTTACCGGCATGGCTCCTCTCGCCAGATGACTCAGCAGCCCCTAGACCGTCGGTGTCCCTTGCAGCCCCAGCGAGTACCAGGCCTGGCTGAGATCGTCGCCTGTGGTCAGCAAGTCTGAGGGGGGACAGTTCCCAGCCCGAGCGAACGGAGGACCCTGAGTGCAACTGGATGTCGGGGTATCTCACCCCCTCCTCCACGCTCAACTGATTGAGGGAGGCGAGGGAGCGAGAAACCTCCCCCGAAGGGATAGGAGCCATACGAGGGAGCTGAGATGGAGGGAGAAAAGAGGTGTCCGTGATCAAGGGCGTAGTCGGAGAATCCGACGACGACTCCTCCGACCAAAAAAAACATGTATCACAAGTCTCTATGCGAGAGCATTCTCGCCCTCTACACCAAGCACAAAAATCATGAGGATCCACCTCTACAGAAGAGCGGAAAGCCCCACACTTTCAGCCCCCAACACCGGGGCACAATCTGCAGTTGATGGGGGGGCGAGGGGGCTTCTCTGGCTCTTGTTGTTCCATTTCTCACAAATGAAAACAAAAGAAGACACGTACTTACTTATATACTTGCAAATATACACAAGTAAAAGAAAAAGCGAAAAAGTCTTCACGCTGTGAAGCAAACCAAGCATACGACAGAAGCGGGCAGAGAGACGAAGAGCAGCACGTCCATCCACTAGTGCGGCCGAAAGCAAAGTGACTCCTCGCCTCACAGTCGAGCGTACCGCTAACTGCCGGACAAGTAGTTAACTACCGAACCCCCTTTTTCGAAGCTTACGACCGGTTCAGCTGCCGCTAAGTACCTTCCTATTGTTAAAGAACTGAAGGTTTATATTACGTATCGGAACAATTCTAATTCTAGGGAACCTATATTGGATACCATTGTTCCTAAATATTTGAAAAATTCAACCTGATACACTATTCCTCAACATAATCTTCTAATTCTAATCTGATATGCTCTCCATTCAGACCATATAATGAATAAAAGCACAGAAAGGCTTTGCACATAACGAAGATATCAGAGAAATTTTGCAAATGTTTGCGCCTTCGTACAATCCTATACAATGGGCTGAAGAACCATAATTTAATTGTAAAAAAGACAATCCTTTCCCAGTGTCTTATGACTCCAAAAAGGAACATATGGTATTCAAGCTAAGATATATCATTTATTCCATATCATCAAGTCATAACAAAAGTATACCAGTACATACCTTGCTTTGTAAAATGCGATTCATCCTCATGGAATTTTCAGCACTATATGATTCAGGGAAACATTTCTTAGGCATTACACCATATCTGGAAGGTATTTCAATTAATTAGTTACTATATCATCTTGAACTTTTATTCCCTTAAATGTGTCAATATCAGGAGGAGGATTCAGCAGAATCCCTAATGAAGGACAGATGTGATGAGTGAAATAACCAAACACAAAATTCATTATACAGGCAGTCACCGGTTATTGGTGGACTCGGTTAATGGAGATCCAGTTTTATTAAAGTCAGCAATTTATGGCGCCATAACGGGCAGAGTTTTGATTATTGGCACCATAAGGTGCTGATAATAGAGCTATAGTGCCATAATATATACCTAACAGAAGCGCCATTAACTGAATCTCAGCGCCACAAGTGCTGTAAACAACCGAGTTTTGGTTAATGTCAGTTTTCGCTTATCAGCATCCCTCCGAGAATAGAACCCCCCCTCCAATAACCGGGGATTGCTGTTTAGACCATGCTACCATATTCTACCATTTTTGTACAATATAAGTATAAAATGCTACAAACTATCATGGTTTTACTCAAGTAAAATGCAAATTACAAGACTTTAAACAACTTCAATTTCCATAGTTACAAATATCTTACTACTCTTTTTAAAGACAAAATCAAGTTCTGGAAGACAAACCAAGAGTCAAATTTCTGTTTACAACGCGTAAAGCCATAGTTTGAAAATGGCTAAGGTCATTTCAGTTGCAGCCAGTCCCAATTTCACATGATAAACAAGATATGTATTAATCACAAACAATGGGAGAATGGCAATACAGATGGAAATTTTCTGTACATAGCAAGAACAATTGTTTTACAATATTGTAAGCATTCATACAAATTACATATCCATTTATTTCTGCAACATCAGAATGGCCATTAAGGAGGGAGGCACTGACTTCTGAGCTTTTCAACTGCTGTTTGTGTTTAAATATTAATATTAAAATTACAAAGTAGTTGAATGAGACCATTCACTCTCATAGGGGTCAGGTGAAGGATTTCTTTAATATGAAAATCACAGCAAATTAAAATTGACAGCTAGGTAGCAAAAGGTAAGTAAAAGACAGAAGACAGAATGCAATGCAACTGAGGCACAAAAAATGCTGCAAAGCACCTTCTCTACCATCTCTAATGTTCCGTCAAGGCAAATTTCAAGTATGTAGTATCTTCCAATGGGGTTTTTGTAGAAAAAAATGGAATTTTCATTGTAAAATAAAATTTTATTGCATACTAACCGAACAATTATACAACTGTAGGTTCCCTACGAATGGCAGACAATAGATTCAAAACTTTCGCGGTGGCGCTGCCAGCACTGATGTAGGTGACGTCCCCTCCCTCCACTCGAGGGAGCTGCAGGTACAACTACCCAGGTAACAAATTCATTCTGCCCAGCCATCCACCTATGGGGAGGAGGGAGGGCTTTGACTGATAATTGTTCGGTAAGTATGCAATAAAATTCTATTTTACAATGAAAATTCCATTTTTATTGCAGTGTCTTACCGAACAATTATACAGCTGATTACCTATTGCAAGGACGGGGGGCTGTGGATGTGAGTTCTAATTCAAAAATAACATATGATTCTTGAAAAAATACCCAAAAGCACTGTTACTAGTGCCTGTTGCACCTTACCTTGCAAGAGAGCTACTGCAAGAGAATACTGCCCCTGGTCGGTACTCATCTTACTTAGTAGAAGGCTTGGAATATGACCAATGGGTGCTTCTACATGGAGTGGAAGATCCTCATGGTCATGGTGTTCACCGCTGACTCAACGAAGAAACAACAAAATATTGCCCTTGCCCTGGGCTAAGACCAGAAATAACCAACATGAAAAAGCTGTCACCTACACCTAATTAAAAACCTTTACCCACCAAAACTATAACTAAAATGACTGACGAGTACTCCAGGTACATTGTACCCCCAGACTTCCCTTTAACTCGTCAACTTTGATACAAGGCGAAAGATAGGCTAACAGAGGGAGCAACCCCCTACGTCGTTTCTCCCAACACCATGCCACCTACCGGAAGCGGACCGAGAGACTTACAATTTTTGAACACTGTCTCGATTTCTTTCAAATAATGCGTAGCAAACACCGCATTAGACCTCCAAAAGGTACTTTGGAGAATCGCGGATAGCAAAAAGTTGTGTCGAAACGCGAGGGAAGTCACTACTGCCCGAACTTCGTGCGCTTTCTTTCTTAGCAAAGTAAACACTGCATCGTTCGCTTGCATGTGTGCTTCCACAATTAACTCTCTCAGAAAAAAGGAGATAGCATTTTTTGAGAGAGGGCGAGAGGGGTTTTCACAGAGCTCCACAGACGATTCAACTGACCTCTAATTCTTTCTGTTCTGCGGAGGTAATATTCTAATGCCCGCACGGGACATAAGTCATTCTTCTTCTTCCTGGCCTACAAAGTCTGTCAGGTTCTTGAGAACGAAGTTATGTGGCCAAGGATTAGAAAGGTTCTCGTTTTTCGCGAGAAAATTGAGCTCCACGGAGCAAACTGCGTCGCCTTGAGAAAAACCCACCTTCTTGTCCATCGCGTGTAGTTCGCTAACTCGTCTAGCTGAAGCTAGCGCAACTAAAAATAACGTCTTCTTGGTGAGACTCCTCATAGACAAAGAAAGTAGCGGTTCGGGGAGGGAGGACCCGAAAGCCGTTAAAAACTAGTATATCGAGATTCCATGCTATCGAATCCTTGGAAAGATCACTATTCGTAGATAGGTCTAGTCCTCTGTGTTTAAAAACTGAAGCCAGCATCGCTCTGTATCCCCTAATTGTCGAAGGTGCTAAACGCTTAGTCTCTTAGGAATAAAAGGAAATCCGCTATTTCGTTCACAGATGTTTCAGAAGAAGAGACTTTAGTTTGCTTACACCACTTTCGAAACGCTCCCCCATTTAGATGGTATAGTCCTGTTAGAAGAATCTCGTCTGCCGTTAGCGATAGCTTCTACAGCTCGTCTCGAAAAACCTTTCACTCTGACGAGACTCCTGACAGTATGAATCCTGTCAGTGCCAGAGCGGATAACCCTTGGTGGAACCTTGCATAATGCAGTTGTCTGAGTAGACATCTCTTTAACAGAAGAAGCCTGGGGAAATCTACGAGCAAGTCGAGGAGATCTGGGAAACATTCTTTCCTTGGCCAGAACAGAGCGACTAGTGTCAGAGAGACTTTTTCGTGAAATGACACTTAGTTCAGCACCTGTCTTATCAGGCCGAACGGGGGAAAGGCGTACGTATCCAGGCCCGACCAGTCTAGTAACATTGCATATCGACTGACCATGCAAGAGGGGTCCGGGACTGGAGAGCAAACAGCGGAAAAGACGGTTGTTCCTCGAAGTAGCAAAGAGGTCTATCATCGGCTTTCCCCAAAGTTTCCATAGGTCTAGGCAGACCTTCACATTGAGAGTCCATTCCAACGGCAGTACTTGGTGACATCGACTTAGTTCGTCCGCCAGCACATTCATTTTCCCTTGAACAAACCGAGGGATTAGCGAAACTTGAAATTTTTCTGCCCACAGAAGCAGATCTTTTGCAAGGTTGTAGAGGGTGAAAGAGCGCGTCCCCCTTGTCCCTTGTCTCCTGATGTAGGAAGTGCTGTGGAGTTGTCTCCGTGAACTGCAACCACCTGTCCCTTCACGAGATGAGCAAACGCCTGAAGTCCCAGGTACACTGCTAATAGCTCCCTCACGTTGATATGAAGAGAGCGTTGAGTTTCCGACCATTCCCCCGACGCTTCGTTCTACCCCAACGGCGCTCCCCAACCTGCATCGGAGGTGTCTGAAAAGAACTGAAGGGTTGGGTGGAGCGAAGTGAAAGACCTTCTACCAGTCTTGGCTTTGATAGCCACCACGCTAACTCCTCCTTAATTTCGTCTGAAATCGAGAAAACTGTCAAGTCCGGTTGAGTCTTCCTGCACCATGACACCTTCAGGAAGAATTGTCGGGGCCTCATGTGTAGTGTTCCAAGTTTGACAAACTGTTCCACCGAAGCTAGTGTCCCTAACAGACTGGTCCAACGGTTGGCGGAACAGGACTTGCGGTCCAGGAAGTCCTATACTACTCTCTTTGGTGAGAGAAAAGCCCGAAAAACTCGAGAGTTCAGAGTCATCCCCAAACAGAGAATGCTCTGAGTCGGGAATAACTGAGATATCTCCTCGTTTATAAGGAGACCTAACGAGTGAGTTAATGAAAGAGTCCTCTTGAGATCCTTCATACACTGACTTTCCGAAGAGGAGCGGAGAAGCCAATCGTCTTGGTAGAGTGATACTCTGATGTTCAGGAGGTGAAGCCACTTCCCCAGCGGAGTTAGCACTCGCGTAAATACCTGCGATGCTGTCGAGAGGCCGAAGCAAAGAGCTCGAAACTGATAGGTCTTGCCCATGAACATAAACCGAAGGTATTTCCTGGAGTCCTGGTGAATTAATATGTGGAAGTATGCGTCCTGCATATCCAGGGATACCATCCAGTCCCCTTGGCGAAGGGATTCCAACACCGAACGAGTCATTTCCATGTTGAATTTGGTCTTCTGAACGAACAAGTTCAGTGCGCTTACGTCCAGCACGGGCCTCCAGCCCCCTGATGACTTGGGGACTATGAACAGACGGTTGTAAAACCCCGGGGATGGTCTGTCGCTTATCTCCTCTATAACCGCCTTCTGCATGAGAATCTCTTTTTCTCGCCCTAAAGCTATAAACTTCTCCAAGCCTGGAGAGTAGGCGGGCAATGTGATGGGAACATTGGATAGAGGGGGAGTGTCTTTGAAAGGAATGGAGTAACCAAACCGGAGAACTTGGGTTACCCAGGGTTCTGCCCCTCTGCGACTCCATTCCTCCCAAAAGAGGCTCAGTCTGCCCCCTACCAGAGCATGAAGGATTGAAGGATCACCTTGACGATTTAGTGTCGGATTTTGTCGAGGCCTTGGTCGGAAGTCGTAAATTCGATCGAGGCCTGACGAACGGTCTAGACTTGCCTCCTCGAAAGGGTTTCTTCTGCAAGGGCGATTCCGAGGTGGTTGGCGTCACAGTCGAGGGTTTAACTCGCTTAGAAGACTGAGCAAGTAAGTCATTGGTGGACTTCTTTTCCAGTGTGGAAAGTGTCTTGGCCACTGTTTCTTCGGGAAACAGATGATTCTTGTCGAGAGGAGAAAACAAAAGGACGGACTTCTGAGGTGAAGCGACTCCTCTCGAAACAAAAGAACACCAGAGCTGCCTTTTCTTGAAGGTCCCGAATGCGAAAAGGGAGGCAAGCTCATCGCAACCATCCCGAACTGATATGTCGGCGCATGACAAAACTACAAGCCAGTCCACTGCCATGTCCTCCTGGAGAGTAGGGTAGTCCTCTATTTTCGTAGCGAGGGCTCCGATTGTCCAGTCCAAGAAACTCATAATCTCCAAAATCTTGAAGATAATCTTTACCAAGTGGTCCAATTCGGGAGATGTAAAGAATATTTTTGCTGCTGCAAACGCGGACCTCTTATTTGCATCTACCAGGCCAGAGAAGTCCCCCTGGGAGGAGGCAGATACTCCCATGGAGGGAGCTTCTCCGGTTACGTAGAACCTATACCTCTTTTTGACCAGTCTCGGCGGAGGATAGGCGAAAGTTGCTTTCCCGAGCTCTCACTTGAACTTCAACCAGTCTTCTATATCACGAAGCGATCGTTTAGCAGCCTTAGACAGTACGAGCTTCGGGAGAAGAGGATCGAAATTCTTCCTTCTCATCAGGATGATGGAAGCAGGTGACCTGGGAGCGGATGCTACGAAGTAATCCGGGTACATATCCAGAAGATAGCGTAACAGCTTCGAATAGGATGAGAAAGGAATAGAGTCCGCTTTTAAGTCGTCCTCGTCATCCGAAGAGATAGGCAACAGAGATTCGACTCATTGTTCTTCAGGCATTGTTTGCTTTCTTTCATCCAGTTCGTCAGCTCCTGCAACTGTCGACATAAAGGAACTAAATTCTCGTCTTCTTGAGCTGAAGTCGTACCAACTGGAGTCGTGGACTTCGACACGATCGGTACCAGAGGTCTCGCATCAGTCGAATTCTCTGTCGTATGCGATGTCGAAGGTAAACTTTCGACTGCTAGATGAGTCAAGATCTCGATGGACTCGGAGCAGTTCCTTGTGCAATCGAGTCGAAGGCGGCTGTCGCTGTCGTGAGAGTCCGTGGCGAAGTCCATGTAGCTACGCTACATGACGGCCGAGGGTTGTCTATTTCTCTGTTCCTCTTCACAGGGGGCGGAGAAAACACTTCTTCAGTCGAATGTCTTTTCAGCGGACGTGAGGCTGAAGAATCACGCCGCTTATGACGTCTAACCGGCGACGAATCACTCTACTCTGTCGATAACTGATGACTAAACGACACACCTTTCCAATGGTGCTTAGTTGACTCCTGCTGTCGCACCACAAGATCGACGGAGGAAGCGACTGTCTGAGGGCAAACCCCGACAGTCTCCCTTGGACCTTCGGTATATCTTCTCCCCGAGGCTGGGGAGCGGGACAGGGACCTTCGTCTAGGAGAACTATCAGGACAAACAGCCACCCCCTCAGGTTGCACTGCACTGACACTTCTCACTTCACTAGAAGTCTTTTCAATGAAAGACTTTACAGATAACCCTAACTGCATAACAGTATTCGCTAATACCTCGAATTTCTTTTCAAATTTAGATTCGAGGCTAGCAATGGTGTCAGGAGAAACTCCACGGGAAGTTGGCAAGGGAGTTACAGGTGCAGGAGTAGGAGGACTCAAGATCAGAGACATAATGAGAGGAGAAGGAGAAGGAATAGGAGCAGGTGCTTCAATAGAAGAAGCAGAAGAAGCTAAACTAGTCTTACTTTCAGCTCTGAGAGCCGCCTTCCTCTTCCTATCCTTAATTACCTTCCCCGAGTGAGAAACAAAAACTTTCCACTGTTGTTCACTCCAATCCTTGCATTCATCACAAGTTGATTCTCCCGAGCATTCACAACCCTACACTTAATGCACTTAGTGTGCGAATCATAAATTGATTTAACTAGCCTAGTTTTGCACCCCGCACCCTCCGGTGCAAAACCTAACTACTGAAGGACTAGAGTCTGACATGACAGTAAAGCCACAAAATTGCAGAAAAGAAATTAAGCTACAATCCCACAAACACGAAGTTGAATACTTCACTGATATTGGAGAGATAAACTTCCCAACAAATGAGGAAAAGTCTGCACTGACCACCGATGTTTCACCAGCAGCCGGCAGAGAACGAATTGATGTTACCTGGGCAGTTGTACCCGTAGCTCCCTCTAGTGGAGGGAGATGATGTCACCTACATCAGCGTTGGCGGCGCCACCGCGGAAGTTTTGAATCTATTGTCTGCCATTCGTAGGGAACCTACAGCTGTATAATTGTTCGGTAAGACTGCAATAAAATTATAATTTTATAATAAAATATGGTTTTACGTATATGTACATACTTACCAAGTAATACATAGCTGGCAATTTCTAAGCACCAGCAGCTAAAATTTGAAAATTGCGCTAGTGATTCTTTTGTTTGTTTTTGTTGTAGAAAACTAACACTGCCAACTTTTCGGGGAAGGAGGGAAACGACATAAAAGAGAGCTCCGATTTGTTTACCCCCTAGAGTCCAAGTGAGGGGAGGCGGGACGGCTCCCATTCTGTAATTACTTAGTAAGTATACATAAAACCTTATTTTATTATAAAAATATTCTTTTTATATAAGTAACTTACCAAGTAGTAATTACGTAATTACATACCTGATTCTCACCTTGACAGGAGGTGGGATTCTTGGACATATTCTATCCAAAAGCATTAACTAAAGTAATGAGTTGAGAATAGAAAAAGTTGATAGCATTGATACAATGCTTGTTGTTTGCTTACCTAGTAAGACAGCTATTGCAAGAAGATACTGCCTATGGTTGCTGCTCACCGCAGAAGTGTGGCCATATAACCAAGAGTCACCTGCTATATGTGTGGAGGCCTTACAGCGAAAGGACTTCTTTGAACGTAATTAAAACATAAAAATTGCCCCTACCCTGGGCACAGTACCTTCACAAAAACACCTACTTGGGAATGTGACTCACGAATGAGGTCTCTTAGGAAGAAAGAGAGGACATTCTTCACAAGAGATTGCGAAGGGTCCTTCACCGAACACCACATAAATTATTGGAAGGACCTCTCATTTTGTCAGTCTTGTGAAGGTATAATTAAGCCCAATCAAAGGGCAAAGAGATCTCTCTTCATCTTTCAAACCTATGTACCTGTACTATAAGTTTCTTAATGCTAAAAGAATGGGGCCAAGGCTTTGCTGGATTCTCATTCTTCACGAGAAAACCTAAGGTGTAGGAACATATTGCATCTCCATTACAGAAACCAACCTTTTATCAAGCACTTGAATCTTGTTTACTCTCTTGGTTGTAGCTAAGGGTACTTACTAGGAAGAGGGTCTATCTGGACATATTCCTTAATGATGGAGAGCCAAGAGGTTCGAAAGGTGGACTGGAAAGTCATTTGAGGACCACTTCCAAGCTCCGTGACACTTGCTCTGTATCCTTCCGTTTACTACTGTTGAAAGATCTAATAAGTATCCTTTCGTTTACTAGTGTTGAAAGATCTAATAAGATCCGATAAGTTCTGATTCAATGATAGATCTAGGCCTCTATGCCTGAAGACAGAACTTAACATTGCCCTGTAGCCCTTAGTAGTAGAAAGAGGACAAGACTTTGAGGTCCTCAGAAATAAAAAAAATAAATCAGCAATCTCAGTCACAGACATTTTAGATGAAGAGATGTGACTTTGCAACAAGCACAGAAAATAGCCCACTTGTTTTGGTACACATTGGAGGATGACTGACACCTGCATTTCAAAATAGCTTGTCAAACTAGTTTCAAAAAGTCATTAGCTCTGAGGAGCTTCTTGACAGTTTGTAGCCTATCACAGTTAGAGTAGATAACCCTTGATGGAATCTCCTGAGATGTGGTTGTCTGAGAAGCTTGTCTTTTTGAGGGAGCAGTCTTGGGAAGTCGACTAAGAGACCTATCAGGTCAAGGAACCATTCCCTCAGGGGCCAAAATGGGGCTATGAGTATCATTAAGGCACGGAACTTATTACCTCCCTTCTCATTCCAAAGGCGGAAAGGCATAGAGGTCCTTGTTTGACCCATCTAGAAGCATGGCATCCATTGCCAATGCTGAAGGATCTGGTACTGGTGAACAATAAAGAGGGAGACAATGGTTTTTGGAAGTTGTGATAGGTCTAGCGTTGGCCTTCCCCAGATTCCAAAGGCCTATGCCAGAGGTAGGCAATCTTTTAAGCTTCAAGAGCAACCTACTGTTTGTTTTTCAAAATGAGAGTAACAAACATTTTGTGACCATTTTGAAATAGTAGAATATAGTTTATATTGCCATTATATTATAACTAAACCTTTTAAGTACCAAACACTAAAAATTTAGGACTAATATGAATTTTTATATATGTTATATTTTTGTGTAAATGTAAAGAAAGAACATATTTCTTTGTTTCTTTTTTCTATTTTCTTACAAAACTTACTGGAAGCAAATCTTTCCATTTCCTCAGAAATGAAATTACCGACAGTCCCAAGTTATCGGTGGACTTGGCTAATGACGATCCAATTTTATGGTGCTTGTCTACCGCCATAAAATCGGTAATTTATGGCACCATAACAGGGCCAAGTTTCGGTTATCAGTGCCATAAGGTGCTGATAAAAGAGTTAAGGCGCCATAACATAACTAGCAGAAGTGCCATTAACCGGTTATCGGTGCCATTAACCAAACCTTGGTGCCATAAGCGCCATAAATCGCTCAGTTTTGGTTAATGGCGTTTTGCTTATAAGCGCCCTGCCGAGAATGGAACCCCCGCTAACCAAGAAAACACATACCCAATGTAGTTACAGTTTTATTTGGCTAACCAGATATTCTGCTACTTGTATGTGTGCATGTGTGTTTTGAGAAAAAAAAATTACTTTTCAGTGGCATGTTAGGCATTGGGCATTTTTGTCTACCAGCAGTTTGACAGTTTAATGGAATTGTATTTACTTATACTAAATGTTTAATTATGAAAAGTGCTGCATCAGTGCTGGTGAGCATTAAATTCACTTCCCTTGAAGAGCACTATCAGAACATCAAAGAGCAGGAGGGTGCTTGCGAGCAACAGGTTGCTCACCTCTGGTCTAGGAAGACCAATAGATCCAAAGTCCATTCTGTGGGTATCACTTGATTGTAGTAACTCAATTGGTCCACTAAGACAGTCAGCCTGCCTTGTACAAATAGTATGGTT
>NC_087202.1:20270147-20300221 GCF_015104395.2 Macrobrachium nipponense
TTAGAGAGAATGAGGACCGAGTGGCTGGGCTCTCTCAGGTCCTCTTCCAGTCTCCCCAGGGCCAAGCGCTGGTATTTTTCCAGCTCCCGCCATACGACTCTCTGCCAGCTTTCTCTATGGAGAACCCTTGGAGAGTAGCCGCCTACGCTCCATTTAAGGATGGATGATCTCTATCCCGGAGTGTGGAACTCGAAGGATTGAGGACTTCGAGTTTTATCCTCCGGGTCTGACGCAGCCTTTCATCGGCTTTATGCTAGGCTGACTGTAGCGGCTCTTACTAGGGAAGACAAGATCTCTAGGGAAGATGTTCTCTACAGTAGGGATCATGCCCAACGGGAATGGGTTCACTGCCTTGAGGACTGGGAGTGCACAAACACTAAGCTCCAGGCCTATAAGAGTCCTTTCACTATTTTTGCGAACGGAAGAAGAGGCTTCTCTTCCGTTCGCCACGAAAATAGTTGAGAGGACTCTTCAGGCAGTCCTCAAGGATGAGCCCATGCCACAGCTAAGGGAGGCGGAGTCTACTTCTCCGCTCTTCCCAGCTTTTGGAGAATTGTGGGAGAACTTGCCAGCCACATTCACGCTTGGCAAGCTCAAACCGGACTGCGCCATGGACCAGTTCGGAGAGAAGCTTCCAAGACTGCCTGATTCCTTGATTCAGGCGGAGTTTGACGCGCGAAATGGTTTTGGCAGGTCCCTCAATTCTCTAATAAATAACGGAAATGGCTGCTCTTTCATATGCTACAGAACCGCTGTTTAAGATCTTGGCCAAATCCCAGCTTCAGACGGTTCAGACAGATGCTTTCCGACTTCTTCCAAGCTAGGAGGAATTGCCGAAGCATGTTCTGCAGGAGTGCACTATTAGGCACGAGCCTAATAGACTCCTGGCTTCTAGCATGTGGGGAGCGGATCTCTTCCCAGAGTCCGCTGTAAATGAAGTGCACCACGAGGCTGCTAGGCTCAACCAGAGCCTTAGAGCTAGGTGGGGAATTTCATCGAAGAGGAAGCAAGAATCCGCCCCCACTGCTGGTAAGAAACCGAAGAAGTCTGGTAAAAGGTTCCAACCTTACCAGAAACACCAGCAACAGCAGCAATTTGTCCAGGCCGTCCCGGTTACCCAACAGGGACAACCCGGTAGTTCGAAACAGAACCAGCCCATCCTCCTGCTGTCTCCTCAATCACAACCATCGACCTCCTACGCACTCTCGCCGGCCTTCAACCCTTCGTATGAAGGTCAGGGTTACGCTCCCTTTAACAAGCAGCCGAGAGGTAGGGCGAGAGGCTACTTTCGCCAGCGTGGCGCAGGACGGGCGACAAGGAGCAGGCAGTTCAGAGGAGGGCGTGGTGGTCAACCCGCCCATCAACAGTGAGGCTCCCCAGGTAGGAGGGAGGCTGTTCCTCTTCCGTCACAGGTGGGGGTCAGCAATTGGGCACAGAGCATAGTGTCCAAAGGATTTGGGTTGGAGTGGATCAAAGATCCTCCTCCAATCAAATCATTCCACCAAATACCATCAGAGGAATTGACAGATTACGCGGAGGAACTCCTTCAGAAAGGAGCTATTGCGAGAGTCAAGCATCTAAAATTTCAAGGTCGCTTATTCAGCGTGCCAAAGAAAGGCTCAACAAAAAGAAGGGTAATCTTAGACTTGTCAAAGCTAAACTCTTTCATTCGTTGCGACAAGTTCAAGATGCTTACCCTCTCTCGCAAGTAAGGACCTTACTTCCGCGTGGAGCCGTCACATGCTCCATCGATCTTACAGACGCATACTATCATATCCCTATAGCCAGACACTTCCGCCGCCCATTCCTAGGGTTCAGACTAGGAAATCAGACATTCTCATTCAAAGTGATGCCCTTCGGTCTGAATGTAGCCCCCAGGGTATTCACGAAAATAGCAGAAGTGGTTGTACAACAATTGAGAACTCAGGGAATCATGGTAGCAGCTTACCTCGACGATTGGTTGATCTGGGCACCAACCGTCGAGGAATGTCTCAATGCCACCAAAAAGGTAGTTCACTTTCTGGAACTCTGGGGTTCCAGATAAACAAAAACGAAATCCAGACTTACCCCGGAGTCTCGTTTCCAGTGGCTGGGAATCCAATGGGATTTGTCTTCCCACAATCTGTCAATTCCAGTGGCCAAACAGAAGGAAATAGCAAAATCGGTCAGGCAATTTCTCAAATGCAAGCAAACATCAAGGGGAGAAACCAGGAAAGATCCTAGGGTCCCTTCAGTTTGCTTCGGTAACAGATATCCTCTGAAACGCAAGGCTAAAAGATATAAATCGAGTTTGGCGTTCGAGAGCAAACACCAAATCTCGAGACAAGTTGTCAGTAATTCCACAGATCCTTCGCAATCAACTCCGTCCATGGTCGAAAGTAAAGAACTTAACCAAGCAGGTACCCCTTCAATATCCCCTTCCAGTGTTAACCATTCACACGGATGCCTCCCTGTCCGGGTGGGGGGGATATTCTCAGTTCAAACAGGTTCAGGGGACTTGGTCAGTTCAAATTTCGCCAGCTCCACATAAACGTTCTGGAAGCAATGGCAGTATTTCTTACCTTGAAGAGACTGCTTCCCCCGAAAAAGTCTCATCTAAGGCTAGTTTTGGACAGTGCAGTGGTAGTTCATTGCATCAACAGGGAGGGATCCAAATCCAAAGCATGTGAACCATGTCATGATAGCCATTTTTGCCTAGCAAACAAACACGAATGGCATCTGTCCGCCACTCACCTGGCGGGGGTAAGAAATGTGATAGCAGACGCTTTGTCCCGGTCAGTGCCTCTGGAATCAGAATGGTCCCTAGACGACGGGTCATTTCCAGTGGATGGAATGCCAGGAGAGTCCCAGGTCTCCAAGTAGATCTCTTCGCCTCACAAGCGAACCACAAGCTCCCTTGCTATGTGGCCCCCAACCTGGACCCTCTGCTTATGCCACGGACGCCCGTCCGTTAGATTGGGGTCGTTTAGAATTGGGATCAGTGGAGAAAAATTTATGTTTTTCCTCCAGTGAATCTTCTCTTGAAAGTCTTAAGCAAGCTGAGGGCTTTCAAAGGAATAGTAGCTCTGATTGCACCGGACTGGCCCAAGAGCAACTGGTATCCTCTTCTTCTGGAATTGGGTCTCCGACCTCAACGGATTCCCAATCCCAAAAACTGTCACAATCAGTACAAATGAGGACTGTGTTCGCTTCCTCAGGAATTCTTCAGACCCTAACTTTATGGACTTCATGAAGTTTTGCGGCTAATAAAGATGCTAATATTGATCCACAAAATATTCTCTTCCTAGAATCAGATAAGAGAGAGTCAACCATTAGACAATATGACTCAGCTGTTAAAAAATTAGCATCTTCCTGAAAGAATCAAACACTACAACCATGACAGTTAATCTAGCTATATCCTTTTTCAGGTCCTTATTTGAAAAGGAGGTTTAGCAGCTAGCACTATTACTACTCATAAACTCGCTTTGAAGAAGATCTTTCAGTTAGGTTTTCAGATAGATCTGACTGAATCTTATTTCACGTCTATTCCTAAAGCCTGTGCTAGACTTAGACCTTCTCAAAGGCCTACTGCAGTTTCATGGTTCTTAAATGATGTCCTCAAAACTAGCTTCAGATACTGACAACTCGTCTTGTACATTCATAATGCTTCTTAGGAAGACATTATTCTTATTAAGCCTAGCTTCAGGAGCTAGAATTTCAGAACTGTCGGCTCTATCCAGAGATGCGGGTCATGTGGAATTCCTCCCCTCAGGAGAAGTTCTGCTTGCTCCGGATCGTAGCTTTTTAGCTAAAAATGAGGATCCTCTGGCAAGGTGGGCTCCTTGGAAAGTCATCCCACTTCCCCAAGATCCTTCTCTCTGCCCAGTATCAACTTTAAGAGCTTTCTATCTCGTACATCCTCAAGATCCTCAGGTCCTCTCTTCATGAGAGAAAAAGTGTGGTACTTTGTCAGTAAAAGGTATTAGACAACAAATCCTTTACTTTATTAAACAAGCCAATCCTGATTCATTCCCAAAGCACATGACATCAGGGGAGTAGCCACCTCAATTAATTACTTTCAACATATGAACTTTGAGGATCTTAAAAGTATACTGATGGAAATCCCCTCCCCGACAGTCTTTAAACGTCATTACCTAAAGTCCTTGGAATCTTTTAAAATTTTCAGCAGTAGCAGCGGGAAACATTGTTTCTCCTGATACTGCATAGTAGTCGTAGTATAGATCCAGTCTCCTCCTTTCTACCTACCTCAGCCAACATGCCTCACCCTATCGCCATGCTACTCGGATATCCTAGCCTTAGCCGCTGAATCATACCAGTGGATTGTCCCTTATTTTTTTGCTAGGGACATCCACAACTGTACTGTTATTGTACTTCAGTGTACCTACCCTTATTTTTATGCTAGGGTAGGACACAATGTGTTTGTATATTATGTAAATAATTTTCTAAGTAAATCTAATTTGTAAAAATAAAAATTCACTGCATTGTTATATTTACTGTATTTACTGTAATTTTAAGTACTTTACATTACTAACTTTCTTTTATGTTACTGTTTAAAATAAGTTAGGCTAAGTACTTAGTTTATATGCTGTAATTGATTTACCTTATATTATATACCTCATTTTACAACTGCTTTTCATTTGTCCCTTTTTTAAAACCATCTTGTCTGTTTCTCTGGTACTCTTTCATAGGCCGACACGAGCTGAGCCCAGAAAAGGATTTTGACGAAGGAAAAATCTATTTCTGGGTGATTGGCTCGTGTCGCCCTATGAAACCCACCCTGTATTGTTTGCCCCCCCTGCAGGACAAGATGTTTTTAGATTAAGGATGACCGCTAGGGCGCTGCTGTCCGTGGCGTCCTCTAGTAGTAGTAGTAGCGGCTGCATCGCCCGTTGGTATCAGCTCTCTCTTGTGGGGATTCTGATTGGAAGGTCTAATTGGTGAATGTCTCGTGGTAGTGTTCCCACTCGCCCCTATTACCATACCGACACTTCTTTTTAAGAGTGAGCGAGTCAGTTTTACTGACATTTTCTTAATTTTGTTTTTCTCTGGTAATTTTAGATTCATTTTACCTAGAAAGAATGATATTAAAGGATCTTTTCATAGGGCGACACGAGCCAATCACCCAGAAATAGATTTTTTCCTTCGTCAAAATCCCTTTTTTATTGCAGTGTCTTACCGAACAATTATACAGCTGATTACCTATTGCAAGGACGGGGGGCTGTGGATGTGAGTTCTAATTCAAAAATAACATATGATTCTTGAAAAAATACCCAAAAGCACTGTTACTAGTGCCTGTTGCACCTTACCTTGCAAGAGAGCTACTGCAAGAGAATACTGCCCTGGTCGGTACTCATCTTACTTAGTAGAAGGCTTGGAATATGACCAATGGTTGGTGCTTCTACATGGAGTGGAAGATCCTCATGGTCATGGTGTTCACCGCTGACTCAACGAAGAAAAACAACAAAATATTGCCCTTGCCTGGGCTAAGACCAGAAATAACCCAACATGAAAAGCTGTCACCTACACCTAATTAAAAACCTTTACCCACCAAAACTATAACTAAAATGACTGACGAGTACTCCAGGTACATTGTACCCCCAGACTTCCCTTTAACTCGTCAACTTTGATACAAGGCGAAAGATAGGCTAACAGAGGGAGCAACCCCCTACGTCGTTTCTCCCAACACCATGCCACCTACCGGAAGCGGACCGAGAGACTTACAATTTTTGAACACTGTCTCGATTTCTTTCAAATAATGCGTAGCAAACACCGCATTAGACCTCCAAAAGGTACTTTGGAGAATCGCGGATAGCAAAAAGTTGTGTCGAAACGCGAGGGAAGTCGCTACTGCCCGAACTTCGTGCGCTTTCACTCTTAGCAAAGTAAACACTGCATCGTTCGCTTGCATGTGTGCTTCCACAATTAACTCTCTCAGAAAAAAGGAGATAGCATTTTTTGAGAGAGGGCGAGAGGGGTTTTCACAGAGCTCCACAGACGATTCAACTGACCTCTAATTCTTTCTGTTCTGCGGAGGTAATATTTTAATGCCCGCACGGGACATAAGTCATTCTTCTTCTTCCTGGCCTACAAAGTCTGTCAGGTTCTTGAGAACGAAGTTATGTGGCCAAGGATTAGAAAGGTTCTCGTTTTTCGCAAGAAAATTGAGCTCCACGGAGCAAACTGCGTCGCCTTGAGAAAAACCCACCTTCTTGTCCATCGCGTGTAGTTCGCTAACTCGTCTAGCTGAAGCTAGCGCAACTAAAAATAACGTCTTCTTGGTGAGACTCCTCATAGACAAAGAAAGTAGCGGTTCAAAGGGAGGACCCGAAAGCCGTTTAAAAACTAGTATATCGAGATTCCATGCTATCGAATCCTTGGAAAGATCACTATTCGTAGATAGGTCTAGTCCTCTGTGTTTAAAAACTGAAGCCAGCATCGCTCTGTATCCCCTAATTGTCGAAGGTGCTAAACGCTTAGTCTCTTAGGAATAAAAGGAAATCCGCTATTTCGTTCACAGATGTTTCAGAAGAAGAGACTTTAGTTTGCTTACACCACTTTCGAAACGCTCCCCATTTAGACTGGTATAGTCTGTTAGAAGAATCTCGTCTGCCGTTAGCGATAGCTTCTACAGCTCGTCTCGAAAAACCTTTCACTCTGACGAGACTCCTGACAGTATGAATCCTGTCAGTGCCAGAGCGGATAACCCTTGGTGGAACCTTGCGTAATGCAGTTGTCTGAGTAGACATCTCTTTAACAGAAGAAGCCTGGGGAAATCTACGAGCAAGTCGAGGAGATCTGGGAAACATTCTTTCCTTGGCCAGAACAGAGCGACTAGTGTCAGAGACACTTTTTCGTGAAATGACACTTAGTTCAGCACCTGTCTTATCAGGCCGAACGGGGGAAAGGCGTACGTATCCAGGCCCGACCAGTCTAGTAACATTGCATCGACTGACCATGCAAGAGGGTCCGGGACTGGAGAGCAAAACAGCGGAAGACGGTTGTTCCTCGAAGTAGCAAAGAGGTCTATCATCGGCTTTCCCCAAAGTTTCCATAGGTCTAGGCAGACCTTCACATTGAGAGTCCATTCCAACGGCAGTACTTGGTGACATCGACTTAGTTCGTCCGCCAGCACATTCATTTTCCCTTGAACAAACCGAGGGATTAGCGAAACTTGAAATTTTTCTGCCCACAGAAGCAGATCTTTTGCAAGGTTGTAGAGGGTGAAAGAGCGCGTCCCCCTTGTCCCTTGTCTCCTGATGTAGGAAAGTGCTGTGGAGTTGTCTCCGTGAACTGCAACCACCTGTCCCTTCACGAGATGAGCAAACGCCTGAAGTCCCAGGTACACTGCTAATAGCTCCCTCACGTTGATATGAAGAGAGCGTTGAGTTTCCGACCATTCCCCCGACGCTTCGTTCTACCCCAACAGCGCTCCCCAACCTGCATCGGAGGTGTCTGAAAAGAACTGAAGGGTTGGGTGGAGCGAAGTGAAAGACCTTCTACCAGTCTTGGCTTTGATAGCCACCACGCTAACTCCTCCTTAATTTCGTCTGAAATCGAGAAAACTGTCAAGTCCGGTTGAGTCTTCCTGCACCATGACACCTTCAGGAAGAATTGTCGGGGCCTCATGTGTAGTGTTCCAAGTTTGACAAACTGTTCCACCGAAGCTAGTGTCCCTAACAGACTGGTCCAACGGTTGGCGGAACAGGACTTGCGGTCCAGGAAGTCCTATACTACTCTCTTTGGTGAGAGAAAAGCCCAAAAAACTCGAGAGTTCAGAGTCATCCCAAACAGAGAATGCTCTGAGTCGGGAATAACTGAGATATCTCCTCGTTTATAAGGAGACCTAACGAGTGAGTTAATGAAAGAGTCCTCTTGAGATCCTTCATACACTGACTTTCCGAAGAGGAGCGGAGAAGCCAATCGTCTTGGTAGAGTGATACTCTGATGTTCAGGAGGTGAAGCCACTTCCCCAGCGGAGTTAGCACTCGCGTAAATACCTGCGATGCTGTCGAGAGGCCGAAGCAAAGAGCTCGAAACTGATAGGTCTTGCCCATGAACATAAACCGAAGGTATTTCCTGGAGTCCTGTGAATTAATATGTGGAAGTATGCGTCCTGCATATCCAGGGATACCATCCAGTCCCCTTGGCGAAGGGATTCCAACACCGAACGAGTCATTTCCATGTTGAATTTGGTCTTCTGAACGAACAAGTTCAGTGCGCTTACGTCCAGCACGGGCCTCCAGCCCCTGATGACTTGGGGGACTATGAACAGACGGTTGTAAAACCCCCGGGGATGGTCTGTCGCTTACTCCTCTATAACCGCCTTCTGCATGAGAATCTCTTTTTCTTCGCCCTAAAGCTATAACTTCTCCGAGCCTGGAGAGTAGGTCGGGGCGGGCAATGTGATGGGAACATTGGATAGAGGGGGAGTGTCTTTGAAAGGAATGGAGTAACCAAACCGGAGAACTTGGGTTACCCAGGGTTCTGCCCCTCTGCGACTCCATTCCTCCCAAAGAGGCTCAGTCTGACCCCCTACCAGAGCATGAAGGATTGAAGGATCACCTTGACGATTTAGTGTCGGATTTTGTCGAGGCCTTGGTCGGAAGTCGTAAATTCGATCGAGGCCTGATGAACGGTCTAGACTTGCCTCCTCGAAAGGGTTTGGTTTTCTTCGCAAGGGCGATTCCGAGGTGGTTGGCGTCACAGTCGAGGGTTTAACTCGCTTAGAAGACTGAGCAAGTAAGTCATTGGTGGACTTCTTTTCCGTGTGGGAAAGTGTCTTGGCCACTGTTTCTTCGGGAAACAGATGATTCTTGTCGAGAGGAGAAAACAAAAGGACGGACTTCTGAGGTGAAGCGACTCCTCTCGAAACAAAAGAACACCAGAGCTGCCTTTTCTTGAAGGTCCCGAATGCAAAAAGGGAGGCAAGCTCATCGCAACCATCCCGAACTGATATGTCGGTGCATGACAAAACTACAAGCCAGTCCACTGCCATGTCCTCCTGGAGAGTAGGGCAGTCCTCTATTTTCGTAGCGAGGGCTCCGATTGTCCAGTCCAAGAAACTCATAATCTCCAAAATCTTGAAGATAATCTTTACCAAGTGGTCCAATTCGGGAGATGTAAAGAATATTTTTGCTGCTGCAAACGCGGACCTCTTATTTGCATCTACCAGCCAGAGAAGTCCCCCTGGGAGGAGGCAGATACTCCATGGAGGGAGCTTCTCCGGTTACGTAGAACCTATACCTCTTTTTGACCAGTCTCGGCGGAGGAATAGGCGAAAGTTGCTTTCCCGAGCTCTCACTTGAACTTCAACCAGTCTTCTATATCACGAAGCGATCGTTTAGCAGCCTTAGACAGTACGAGCTTCGGGAGAGAAGAGGATCGAAATTCTTCCTTTTCTCATCAGGATGATGGAAGCAGGTGACCTGGGAGCGGATGCTACGAAGTAATCCGGGTACATATCCAGAAGATAGCGTAACAGCTTCGAATAGGATGAGAAAGGAATAGAGTCCGCTTTTAAGTCGTCCTCGTCATCCGAAGAGATAGGCAACAGAGATTCGACTCATTGTTCTTCAGGCATTGTTTGCTTTCTTTCATCCAGTTCGTCAGCTCCTGCAACGGTCGACATAAAGGAACTAAATTCTCGTCTTCTTGAGCTGAAGTCGTACCAACTGGAGTCGTGGACTTCGACACGATCGGTACCAGAGGTCTCGCATCAGTCGAATTCTCTGTCGTATGCGATGTCGAAGGTAAACTTTCGACTGCTAGATGAGTCAAGATCTCGATGGACTCGGAGCAGTTCGTTGTGCAATCGAGTCGAAGGCGGCTGTCGCTGTCGTGAGAGTCCGTGGCGAAGTCCATGTAGCTACGCTACATGAAGGCGGCGAGGGTTGTCTATTCTCTGTTCCTCTTCACAGGGGGCGGAGAAAACACTTCTTCAGTCGAATGTCTTTTCAGCGGACGTGAGGCTGAAGAATCACGCCGCTTATGAAGTTCTAACTGCGACGAATCACTCTACTCTGTCGATAACTGATGACTAAACGACACACCTTTTCCAATGGTGCTTAGTTGACTCCTGCTGTCGCACCACAAGATCGACGGAGGAAGCCTCCAGCCCCCTGATGACTTGGGGACTATGAATAGACGGTTGTAAAACCCCGGGGATGGTCTGTCGCTTATCTCCTCTATAACCGCCTTCTGCATGAGAATCTCTTTTTCTCGACCTAAAGCTATAAACTTCTCCGAGCCTGGAGAGTAGGCGGGCAATGTGATGGGAACATTGGATAGAGGGGGAGTGTCTTTGAAAGGAATGGAGTAACCAAACCGGAGAACTTGGGTTACCCAGGGTTCTGCCCCCTTGCGACTCCATTCCTACCCAAAAGAGGCTCAGTCTGCCCCCTCCAGAGCATGAAGGATTGAAGGATCACCTTGACGATTTAGTGTCGGATTTTGTCGAGGCCTTGGTCGGAAGTCGTAAATTCGATCGAGGCCTGACGAACGGTCTAGACTTGCCTCCTCGAAAGGGTTTCTTCTGCAAGGGCGATTCCCGAGGTGGTTGGCGTCACAGTCGAGGGTTTAACTCGCTTAGAAGACTGAGCAAGTAAGTCATTGGTGGACTTCTTTTCCGTGTGGAAAGTGTCTTGGCCACTGTTTCTTCGGGAAACAGATGATTCTTGTCGAGAGGAGAAAACAAAGGACGGACTTCTGAGGTGAAGCGACTCCTCTCGAAACAAAAGAACACCAGAGCTGCCTTTTCTTGAAGGTCCCGAATGCGAAAAGGGAGGCAAGCTCATCGCACCCATCCCGAACTGATATGTCGGTGCATGACAAAACTACAAGCCACAGTCCACTGCCATGTCCTCCTGGAGAGTAGGGCAGTCCTCTATTTTCGTAGCGAGGGCTCCGATTGTCCAGTCCAAGAAACTCATTATCTCCAAAATCTAGAAGATATTCTTTACCAAGTGGTCCAATTCGGGAGATGTAAAGAAATATTTTGGTGCTGCAAACGCGGACCTCTTATTTGCATCTACCAGGCCAGAGAAGTCCCCCTGGGAGGAGGCAGATACTCCCATGGAGGGAGCTTCTCCGGTTACGTAGAACCTATACCTCTTTTTGACCAGTCTCGGCGGAGGATAGGCGAAAGTTGCTTTCCCGAGCTCTCACTTGAACTTCAACCAGTCTTCTATATCACGAAGCGATCGTTTAGCAGCCTTAGACAGTACGAGCTTCGGGAGAAGAGGATCGAAATTCTTCCTTCTCATCAGGATGATGGAAGCAGGTGACCTGGGAGCGGATGCTACGAAGTAATCCGGGTACATACCAGAAGATAGCGTAACAGCTTCGAATAGGATGAGAAAGGAATAGAGTTCGCTTTTAAGTCGTCCTCGTCATCGAAGAGAATAAGCAACAGAGATTCGACTCATTGTTCTTCCGGCATTGTTTGCTTTCTTTCATCCAGTTCATCAGCTCCTGCAACTGTCGACATAAAGGAACTAAATTCTCGTCTCTTGAGCTGAAGTCGTACCAACTGGAGTCGTGGACTTCGACACGATCGGTACCAGAGGTCTCGCATCAGTCGAATTCTCTGTCGTATGCGATGTCGAAGGTAAACTTTCGACTGCTAGATGAGTCAAGATCTCGATGGACTCGGAGCAGTTCGTTGTGCAATCGAGTCGAAGGCGGCTGTCGCTGTCGTGAGAGTCCGTGGCGAAGTCCATGTAGCTACGCTACATGACGGCCGAGGGTTGTCTATTTCTCTGTTCCTCTTCACAGGGGGCGGAGAAAACACTTCTTCAGTCGAATGTCTTTTCAGCGGACGTGAGGCTGAAGAATCACGCCGCTTATGACGTCTAACCGGCGACGAATCACTCTACTCTGTCGATAACTGATGACTAAACGACACACCTTTCCAATGGTGCTTAGTTGACTCCTGCTGTCGCACCACAAGATCGACGGAGGAAGCCTCCAGCCCCCTGATGACTTGGGGACTATGAAAATAGACGGTTGTAAACCCCGGGGATGGTCTGTCGCTTATCTCCTCTATAACCGCCTTCTGCATGAGGAATCTCTTTTTTCGACCTAAAGCTATAAAAACTTCTCTGAGCCTGGAGAGTAGGCGGGCAATGTGATGGGAACATTGGATAGAGGGGGAGTGTCTTTGAAAGGAATGGAGTAACCAAACCGGAGAACTTGGGTTACCCAGGGTTCTGCCCCTCTGCGACTCCATTCCTCCCAAAAGAGGCTCAGTCTTGCCCCCTACCAGAGCATGAAGGATTGAAGGATCACCTTGACGATTTAGTGTCGGATTTTTGTCGAGGCCTTGGTCGGAAGTCGTAAATTCGATCGAGGCCTGACGAACGTCTAGACTTGCCTCCTCGAAAGGGTTTCTTCTGCAAGGGCGATTCCGAGGTGGTTGGCGTCACAGTCGAGGGTTTAACTCGCTTAGAAGACTGAGCAAGTAAGTCATTGTGGACTTCTTTTCCAGTGTGGAAAGTGTCTTGGCCACTGTTTCTTCGGGAAACAGATGATTCTTGTCGAGAGGAGAAACAAAAGGACGGACTTCTGAGGTGAAGCGACTCCTCTCGAAACAAAAGAACCCAAGCTGCCTTTTCTTGAAGGTCCCGATGCGAAAAGGGAGGCAAGCTCATCGCAACCATCCCAACGAAAATGATATGTCGGTGCATGACAAAACTACAAGCCAGTCCACTGCCATGTCCTCCTGGAGAGTAGGGCAGTCCTCTATTTTCGTAGCGAGGGCTCCGATTGTCCAGTCCAAGAAACTCATAATCTCCAAAATCTTGAAGATAATCTTTACCAAGTGGTCCAATTCGGGAGATGTAAAAGAATATTTTTGCTTGCTGCAAACGCGGACCTCTTATTTGCATCTACCAGGCCAGAGAAGTCCCCCTGGGAGGAGGCAGATACTCCCATGGAGGGAGCTTCTCCAGTTACGTAGAACCTATACTCTTTTTGACCAGTCTCGGCGGAGGATAGGCGAAAGTTGCTTTCCCGAGCTCTCACTTGAACTTCAAACCAGTCTTCTATATCACGAAGCGATCGTTTAGCAGCCTTAGACAGTACGAGCTTCGGGAGAAGAGGATCGAAATTCTTCCTTCTCATTAGGATGATGGAAGCAGGTGACCTGGGAGCGGATGCTACGAAGTAATCCGGGTACATATCCAGAAGATAGCGTAAACAGCTTCGAATAGGAGAGAAAGGAATAGAGTCCGCTTTTAAGTCGTCCTCGTCATCCGAAGAGATAGGCAACAGAGATTCGAAACTCATTGTCTTCAGGCATTGTTTGCTTTCTTTCATCCAGTTCGTCAGCTCCTGCAACTGTCGACATAAAGGAACTAAATTCTCGTCTTCTTGAGCTGAAGTCGTACCAACTGGAGCGTGGACTTCGACACGATCGGTACCAGAGGTCTCGCATCAGTCGAATTCTCTGTCGTATGCGATGTCGAAGGTAAACTTTCGACTGCTAGATGAGTCAGATCTCGATGGACTCGGAGCAGTTCGTTGTGCAATCGAGTCGAAGGCGGCTGTCGCTGTCGTGAGAGTCCGTGGCGAAGTCCATGTAGACTACGCTACATGACGGCCGAGGGTTGTCTATTTCTCTGTTCCTCTTCACTGGGGGCAGAGAAAACACTTCTTCAGTCGAATGTCTTTTCAGCGGACGTGAGGCTGAAGAATCACGCCGCTTATGACGTCTAACCGGCGACGAATCACTCTACTCTGTCGATAACTGATGACTAAACGACACACCTTTCCAATGGTGCTTAGTTGACTCCTGCTGTCGCACCACAAGATCGACGGAGGAAGCCTCCAGCCCCCTGATGACTTGGGGACTATGAATAGACGGTTGTAAAACCCCGGGGATGGTCTGTCGCTTATCTCCTCTATAACCGCCTTCTGCATGAGAATCTCTTTTTCTCGCCCTAAAGCTATAAACTTCTCTGAGCCTGGAGAGTAGGCGGCAATGTGATGGGAACATTGGATAGAGGGGAGTGTCTTTGAAAGGAATGGAGTAACCAAACGGAGAACTTGGGTTTACCCAGGGTTCTGCCCCTCTGCGACTCCATTCCTCCCAAAAGAGGCTCCAGTCTGCCCCGCCCCCTACCAGAGCATGAAGGATTGAAGGATCACCTTGACGATTTAGTGTCGGATTTTGTCGAGGCCTTGGACGGAAGTCGTAAATTCAATCGAGGCCTGACGAACGGTCTAGACTTGCCTCCTCGAAAGGGTTTCTTCTGCAAGGGCGATTCCGAGGTGGTTGGCGTCACAGTCAAGGGTTTAACTCGCTTAGAAGACTGAGCAAGTAAGTCATTGGTGGACTTCTTTTCCAGTGTGGAAAGTGTCTTGGCCACTGTTTCTTCGGGAAACAGATGATTCTTGTCGAGAGGAGAAAACAAAAGGACGGACTTCTGAGGTGAAGCGACTCCTCTCGAAACAAAGACACCGAGCTGCCTTTTCTTGAAGGTCCCGAATGCGAAAAGGGAGCAAGCTCATCGCAACCATCCCGAACTGATATGTCGGCGCATGACAAAACTACAAGCCAGTCCACTGCCATGTCCTCCTGGAGAGTAGGGCAGTCCTCTATTTTCGTAGCGAGGGCTCCGATTGTCCAGTCCAAGAAACTCATAATCTCCAAAATCTTGAAGATAATCTTTACCAAGTGGTCAATTCGGGAGATGTAAAGAATATTTGCTGCTGCAAACGCGGACCTCTTATTTGCATCTACCAGGCCAGAGAAGTCCCCCTGGGAGGAGGCAGATACTCCCATGGAGGGAGCTTCTCCGGTTACGTAGAACCTATACCTCTTTTTGACCAGTCTCGGCGGAGGATGGCGAAAGAAAGTTGCTTTCCCGAGCTCTCACTTGAACTTCAACCAGTCTTCTATATCACGAAGTGATCGTTTAGCAGCTTAGATAGTACGAGCTTCGGGAGAAGAGGATCGAAATTCTTCCTTCTCATCAGGATGATGGAAGCAGTGACCTGGAGCGGATGCTACGAAGTAATCCGGGTACATATCCAGAAGATAGCGTAACAGCTTCGATAGGATGAGAAAGGAATAGAGTCCGCTTTTAAGTCGTCCTCGTCATCCGAAGAGATAGGCAACAGAGATTCGACTCATTGTTCTTCAGGCATTGTTTGCTTTCTTTCATCCAGTTCGTCAGCTCCTGCAACTGTCGACATAAAGGAACTAAATTCTCGTCTTCTTGAGCTGAAGTCGTACCAACTGGAGTCGTGGACTTCGACACGATCGGTACCAGAGGTCTCGCATCAGTCGAATTCTCTGTCGTATGCGATGTCGAAGGTAAACTTTCGACTGCTAGATGAGTCAAGATCTCGATGGACTCGGAGCAGTTCGTTGTGCAATCGAGTCGAAGGTCGGCTGTCGCTGTCGTGAGAGTCCGTGGCGAAGTCCATGTAGCTACGCTACATGACGGCCGAGGGTTGTCTATTTCTCTGTTCCTCTTCACAGGGGGTAGAAACACTTCTTCAGTCGAATGTCTTTCAGCGGACGTGAGGCTGAAGAATCACGCCGCTTATGACGTCTAACCGGCGACGAATCACTCTACTCTGTCGATAACTGATGACTAAACGACACACCTTTCCAATGGTGCTTAGTTGACTCCTGCTGTCGCACCACAAGATCGACGGAGGAAGCGACTGTCTGAGGGCAAAACCCCGACAGTCTCCCTGGACCTTCGGTATATCTTCTCCCGAGGCTGGGGAGCGGGACAGGGACCTTCGTCTAGGAGAACTATCAGGACAAAACAGCCACCCCCTCAGGTTGCACTGCACTGACACTTCTCACTTCACTAGAAGTCTTTTCAATGAAAGACTTTACAGATAACCCTAACTGCATAACAGTATTCGCTAATACCTCGAATTTCTTTTCAAATTTAGATTCGAGGCTAGCAATGGTGTCAGGAGAAACTCCACGGGAAGTTGGCAAGGGAGTTACAGGTGCAGGAGTAGGAGGACTCAAGATCAGAGACATAATGAGAGGAGAAGGAGAAGGAATAGGAGCAGGTGCTTCAATAGAAGAAGCAGAAGAAGCTAAACTAGTCTTACTTTCAGCTCTGAGAGCCGCCTTCCTCTTCCTATCCTTAATTACCTTCCCCGAGTGAGAAACAAAAACTTTCCACTGTTGTTCACTCCAATCCTTGCATTCATCACAAGTTGATTCTCCCGAGCATTCACAACCCTACACTTAATGCACTTAGTGTGCGAATCATAAATTGATTTAACTAGCCTAGTTTTGCACCCCGCACCCTCCGGTGCAAAACCTAACTACTGAAGGACTAGAGTCCGACATGACAGTAAAGCCACAAAATTGCAGAAAAGAAATTAAGCTACAATCCCACAAACACGAAGTTGAATACTTCACCGATATTGGAGAGATAAACTCCCAAAAAACAACAAATGAGGAAAAGTCTGCACTGACCACCGATGTTTCACCAGCAGCCGGCAGAGAACGAATTGATGTTACCATGGGCAGTTGTACCCGTTAGCTCCCTCGAGTGGAGGGAGATGATGTCACCTACATCAGCGTTGGCGGCGCCACCGCGGAAGTTTTGAATCTATTGTCTGCCATTCGTAGGGAACCTACGGCTGTATAATTGTTCGGTAAGACTGCAATAAAATTATAATTTTATAATAAAATATGGTTTTACGTATATGTACATACTTACCAAGTAATACATAGCTGGCAATTTCTAAGCACCAGCAGCTAAAATTTGAAAATTGCGCTAGTGATTCTTTTGTTTGTTTTTGTTGTAGAAAACTAACACTGCCAACTTTTCGGGGAAGGAGGGAAACGACATAAAAGAGAGCTCCGATTTGTTTTTACCCCTTAGAGTCCAAGTGAGGGGAGGCGGGACGGCTCCCATTCTGTAATACTTAGTAAGTTATATCATAAAACCTTATTTTATTATAAAAATATTTTTTTCTTTTTATATAAGTAACTTACAAGTAGTAATTACGTAAATTAACATACCTGATTCTCCTTCCCCTTGACAGGAGGTGGGATTCTTGGACATATTTATCCAAAAGCATAACTAAAGTAATGAGTTGAGAATAGAAAAAGTTGATAGCATTGATACAAGCTTGTTGTTTGCTTACCTAGTAAGACAGCTATTGCAAGAAGATACTGCCTATGGTGCTGCTCACCGCAGAAGTGTGGCCATATAACCAAGAGTCACCTGGCTATATGTGGAGGCCTTACAGCGAAAGGACTTCTTTGAACGCAATTAAAACATAAAAATTGCCCTACCCTTTGGGAGGGCACAGTACCTTCACAAAAACACCTACTTTGGGAATGTGACTCAACGAATGAGGTCTCTTAGGAAGAAAGAGAGGACATTCTTCACAAGAGATTGCGAAGGGTCCTTCACGAACACCACATAAATTATTGGAAGGACCTCTCATTTTGTCAGTCTTGTGAAGGTATAATTAAGCCCAATCAAAGGGCAAAGAGATCTCTCTTCATCTTTCAAACCTATGTACCTGTACTATAAGTTTCTTAATGCTAAAAGAATGGGGCCAAGGCTTTGCTGGATTCTCATTCTTCACGAGAAAACCTAAGGTGTAGGAACATATTGCATCTCCATTACAGAAACCAACCTTTTATCAAGCACTTGAATCTTGTTTACTCTCTTGGTTGTAGCTAAGGGTATTACTAGGAAGAGGTCTATCTGGACATATTCCTTAATGATGGAGCCAAGAGGTTCGAAAGGTGGACTGGAAAGTCATTTGAGGACCACTTCCAAGCTCTGTGACACTTTGCTCTGTATCCTTCCGTTTACTACTGTTGAAAGATCTAATAAGTATCCTTTCGTTTACTAGTGTTGAAAGATCTAATAAGATCCGATAAGTTCTGATTCAATGATAGATCTAGGCCTCTATGCCTGAAGACAGAACTTAACATTGCCCTGTAGCCCTTAGTAGTAGTTAAGAAGAGGACAATTTGACTTGAGGTCCTCAGAAATAAAAAAAATAAAAAATCAGCAATCTCAGTCACAGACATTTTAGATGAAGAGATGTGACTTTGCAACAAGCACAGAAAATAGCCCACTTGTTTTGGTACACATTGGAGGATGACTGACACCTGCATTTCAAAATAGCTTGTCAAACTAGTTTCAAAAAGTCATTAGCTCTGAGGAGCTTCTTGACAGTTTGTAGCCTATCACAGTTAGAGTAGATAACCCTTGATGGAATCTCCTGAGATGTGGTTGTCTGAGAAGCTTGCTGACTTTTTTGAGAGCAGTCTTGGGAAGTCGACTAGAGACCTATCAGGTCAAGGAACCATTCCCTCAGGGGCCAAAATGGGGCTATGAGTATCATTAAGGCACGGAACTTATTACCTCCCTTCTCATTCCAAAGGCGGAAAGGCATAGAGGTCCTTGTTTGACCCATCTAGAAGCATGGCATCCATTGCCAATGCTGAAGGATCTGGTACTGGTGAACAATAAAGAGGGAGACAATGGTTTTTGGAAGTTGTGATAGGTCTAGCGTTGGCCTTCCCCAGATTCCAAAGGCCTATGCCAGAGGTAGGCAATCTTTTAAGCTTCAAGAGCAACCTACTGTTTGTTTTTCAAAATGAGAGTAACAAACATTTTGTGACCATTTTGAAATAGTAGAATATAGTTTATATTGCCATTATATTATAACTAAACCTTTTAAGTACCAAACACTAAAAATTTAGGATTAATATGAATTTTTATATATGTTATATTTTTGTGTAAATGTAAAGAAAGAACATATTTCTTTGTTTCTTTTTTCTATTTTCTTACAAAACTTACTGGAAGCAAATCTTTCCATTTCCTCAGAAATGAAATTACCGACAGTCCCAAGTTATCGGTGGACTTGGCTAATGACGATCCAATTTTATGGTGCTTGTCTACCGCCATAAAATCGGTAATTTATGGCACCATAACAGGGCCAAGTTTCGGTTATCAGTGCCATAAGGTGCTGATAAAAGAGTTATGGCGCCATAACATAACTAGCAGAAGTGCCATTAACCGGTTATCGGTGCCATTAACCAAACCTGGTGCCATAAGCACCATAAATCGCTGAGTTTTGGTTAATGGCGTTTTGCTTATAAGCGCCCTGCCGAATAATGGACCCCCGCTAACCAGGACTGCCTGTATAGATATCAGAAAAAACACATACCCAATGTATTACAGTTTTATTTGGCTAACAGATATTCTGCTATTTGTATGTGTGCATGTGTGTTTTGAGAAAAAAAAATTACTTTTCAGTGGCATGTTAGGCATTGGGCATTTTTTGTCTACCAGCAGTTTGACAGTTTAATGGAATTGTATTTACTTATACAGTAGAACCCTTGACTCACGAACACCAATCCGTTCCTAGACCTTGGTCGTGTTCCAAATTGTTCGTGACTCGGAGCTAATTTCCCCATAAGGTTTAATGGGAATAATATTAATTGGTTCTCGACCCCTAAACGAACAATATATTTATGTATATTTTGCCTTATTTTACACAGATAATGTAAAAGTCAGTGGTAAAAAAAAAAACCTTAATATATCTAATAATATAATTTAAAATGGTAAACTAACACTATAAAAACGTTTGTAAAGTGAACACTTACTATGACTGGCGAGACTTCTGGCTTGACGGACGAAGAGAAGAGGAGGGTGGTGGGTGGGGAGGAGGTTATTGTGCGGAGGAGACCCTCCCCCATCCAGGTCGGGGAGATCTCGTTCCGGAGATTCAACTCTTCTAGGTTTTCTGGGCTCAGCTCGTCGGCCTATGAAAGGATCCTTAATACATACTTTCTAGGTAAAAATTAATCTAAAATTACCAGAGAAAAACAAAATTAAGAAAATGTCAGTAAAACTGACTCGCTCACTCTAAAAGAAGTGTCGGTATGGTGATAGGGGCGAGTGGGAACACTACCACGAGACATTCACAATTAGAACTTCCAATCAGAATCCCCACCCCACAAGAGAGAGCTGATACCAAGAACGCGATGCAGCCGCTAACTACTACTACTAGAGGACGCCACGGACAGCAGCGCCCCTAGCGGACATCCTTAATCATTAGCGCTAGCATCCAGACGCTTTTTTCTCTGTGCTGTGCCTTTTCGGGATTTATTATCTCCTCAATATGGAACGTTCTGCCATCGCAACGGCTAAGTTAAGTGCCTCATAAGTAATGTTTTACTATATTTTTGTCTTCCGGGAACCAGTATTTTCCTTCTAATAGGTCATATACGGTTTCCCGGTTGTCTCGTGGCGGCGCCATGCTGCCTCGTTAAGAATTCCCGGTCCGGTCCATACTGGGACTTCTTATACTTATGGGCTTACTTTATTACGTTCATCGTTTTTTACATCGAGTTTTAGCTAGATTAGCCCCTTTACCCATTTTCTCTTGTTTGGTATTTAGGGCTATTATTATTGTTCCAGCCCAGCATCCCGGCTCTTGCTCTTCATCGGCTATCGCTGGCTCCGAGTAGGCTTCTGTTCCTCGGAACAGTTTGCCTCCTCCTGGGCTTCTGCTTCTACTAAAAGTGTCTTTTCCATCTTTACGATGTATTTTATTCTATTTTAGGGTGTTAGGCTAGCCTAGGTGCATGTCCCATGGTTTGGTACAGCCTGGTTCACGTGGCCCTCCCACGGTTGTGTTGCTCGCGGCTTAGGCCACTTGCGGTCACGTGTTCCATCGCACCTTACCCTTCCCCTTCCCTCCCTACCAGGTATAGGGAGGCGCTGGGGGACCCCTTGGTTGTCATGACAACCTCAGTTGCCTTCCTCCCTCCCTCTCTGAGGTGCCAGGGGTTCCTCCCAGCGGGGGGTATAGGGCGACCACTCATAGGGTACCGGGAGGTCTCCGAGCGGGTAGTTGTTGAGACGGGAGGAGTAGGCCAACCCCCCCCCCCCCCCTCTCTCTCCCGCCGTGTTACGCCGAGACCCCCCCCCCCCCCGCCCCCCCCCCCTTCCCCAGTTGCTCAGCCACCTCCCTTTCTATAACGAACGGAGCTTCCGTCGCAAGCCGTGGCACCTTTGGTTATAGATTACTGGCTCCGCCAGCGGGCGGGGTGGTCACTACTAGTGGTCGGTTTGCTTGCCTACTATATCCTTACATCTCTCCCCGCTACCGGAAGGGAGCTTGCTTCTTACCCGGGCACTCTTCTAGTAGACGGGTGGAGAAAGGTTTGGTATTATTGTTATTTTAAGGATATACCCTAATTTTACGATGATTTGTTTAATTTTATATTCATATGCTTACCATCCCCGCCATTTTTCGTCTGTGGTTTCCTTTTACCACCACTCCTGGTTGGATTCTTTCTCTTGTCCCCGCCGTCAGCGGAGCATAGCCTAGGACAACCAACCAACCTTGTTACCACACGTATTATGGCGGGGCTCTGGTTTAATCTAACTTTCTCGCTCCGGCACCAGCGGAGCAACTGTTAGACTGTAAGTGTTCTCCTGATACTCATGTATTTTTCCACTTACAGGCTACCACTGTCAGGTCCCGGCGTGCAACGCGACGTTGTACGACCCCTGCGGCCCACGATGAGTGCAGGTCTCACGCTCCATGTGCAACGTCATTCAACGATATGATCGTCTGGCACCCGGAAGCCTGCGCCATCTGCTACGACCTAGTCAGTCAGCTGGTGGAGGGGGTAAGTCGATTATAGGCTTGTTCTTTATCAATTTACTAACAACTCTTAGACATAAGTTTGTTAACCCCGTTCCGCCATTAGAAGCTCATCTCGCCCTTTCTTCCAGGCTACTGGTGTGAGGGAGGT
Organism: Macrobrachium nipponense; assembly: GCF_015104395.2. Taxonomy (NCBI): domain Eukaryota; kingdom Metazoa; phylum Arthropoda; class Malacostraca; order Decapoda; family Palaemonidae; genus Macrobrachium; species Macrobrachium nipponense. The sequence continues at coordinate 20,291,929 of NC_087202.1, forward strand.
CGCCCTTGCTACCCTGAAAGCGTGGGTGGGCGGCTTCCGGGAAGAACGCCGCCAAAGGCCAGCCGTACATCCTTGACAAGAAGCTGGCCGTCCAGATTCTTCCCGGCGGGCAAGTCAACAGGGTATGTTGACCCCTTGTCCGCAGCCCCTCTCATAGCCTCCATCCAGCAAGATCTCCAGCAATCTTTTGGGGTCGTAGCTTCACAGGAGTCGGTCCCGGACGTCGCTGCCCTGGACCTAAACATCGAGCCAATGGCGGTAGGGTAGAGGATTTGTTGGTTGAGGTAGGTGTGTCGGGCGCCCAAGGTCTTTCCTTGGGTGTTCCTGGATCTTCTCCGTCCCTTCTTCGAGCGCTTCTTTCCAAGGCTTTGTGGGATCTGAGATCCCTACCCGCCTCTCCCGCTCTCTCTGTACCCCCTAAGGTGAAGGACAGAGAGAACCGAAGACTCTATCTAAGACGACTTCTAAGAAGTCGTCTTCGTCTTCTTCGGCTAGGAAGTCTTCGACTTCTTACGCTGACGCGGTGAAGGCCAAGCCGAGCTCTTCTTACTCGAAGAGCTCTAGAAGCAAGGCTTCTAAGGAGAAGGCTCGTGCTCCCGCCGAGCCAATGCCTTCTCCTGCCTCCACCGCATCCACTCCGGCAACGCCGGTGGGAGGAGCGGGACCCAGCACCTTTGATCCCAATGCTTTCTCAGCAGTGGTGATGCAAACAGGTTGGTGAGATGGTTGGTTCGCAAGTCTCCGCCCTGGGGACGAGATTTGAGCAGATGTTCGCACAACTGTCGAGCACTCTGTCTCAATCAGGCCAATCCATCCAGGATCTCTCTAACAGGGTTAGAGAGAATGAGGACCGAGTAGCTGGGCTCTCTCAGGTCCCTCTTCCAGTCTCCCCCAGTGCCAAGTGCTGGTATTTTCCAGCTCCCGCCATACGACTCTCTCCGCCAGCTTTCTCTTATGGAGAACCCTTGGAGAGTAGCCGCCTTACGCTCCATTTAACGGATGGATGATCTCTATCCCGGAGTGTGGAACTCGAAGGATTGAGGACTTCGAGTTTTATCCTCCGGGGTCTGACGCAGCCTTTCATCGGCTATGCTAGGCTGACTGTAGCGGCTCTTACTAGGGAAGACAAGATCTCTAGGGAGGATGTTCTCTACAGTAGGGATCATGCCCAACGGGAATGGGTTCACTGCCTTGAGGACTGGGAGTGCACAAACACTAAGCTCCAGGCCTATAAGAGTCCTTTCACTATTTTTGCGACAAAAGAAGAGAGGCGGGGGGGGGGGGGGGGGGGCTTCTCTTCCGTTCGCCACGAAAATAGTAGAGAGGACTCTTCAGGCAGTCCTCAAGGATGAGCCCATGCCACAGCTAAGGGAGGCGGAGTCTACTTCTCCGCTCTTCCCAGCTTTTGGAGAATTGTGGGAGACTTGCCAGCCACGTTCACGCTTGGCAAGCTCAAACCGGACTGCGCCATGGACCAGTTCGGCGAGAAGCTTCCAAGCTGCCTGATTCCTTGATTCAGGCGGAGTTCGACGCGCGAAACTAGGTTTGGCAGGTCCCTCAATTCACTGATAATAACGGAAATGGCTGCTCTCATCATATGCTACAGAACCGCTGTTTAAGATCTTGGCCAAATCCCAGCTTCAGTCGGTTTCAGACAGATGCTTTCGACTTCTTCCAAGCTAGGAGGAATTGCCGAAAGCACGTTCTGCAGGAGTTGCACTATTAGGCACGAGCCTAATAGACTCCTGGCTTCTAGCATGTGGGGAGCGGATCTCTTCCCAGAGTCCGCTGTGAATGAAGTGCACCACGAGGCTGCTAGGCTCAACCAGAGCCTTAGAGCTAGGTGGGGTATTTCATCCAAGAGGAAGCAAGAATCCGCCCCCACTGCTGGTAAGAACCGAAAGAAGTCTGTAAAAGGTTCCAGCCTTACCAGAAACACCAGCAACAAGCCAGCAATTTGTTCAGGCCGTCCCGGTTACCCAACAGGGACAACCTGGTAGTTCGAAACAGAACCAGCCCATCCTCCTGCTGTCTCCTCAATCACAACCGTCGACCTCCTACGCACTCTCGCCGGCCTTCAACCCTACGTATGAAGGTCAGGGATACACTCCCTTTAACAAGCAACGAGAGGTAGGCGAGAGGCTACTTTCGCCAGCGTGGCGCAGGAACGGGCGACAAGGAGCAGGCAGTTCAGAGAGGGCCGTGGTGGTCCCAACCGCCCATCAGCAATGAGGCTCCCCAGGTAGGAGGGAGGCTGTTCCTCTTCCGTCACAGGTGGGGGTTCAGCAATTGGGCACAGAGCATAGTGTCCAAAGGGTTGGGTTGGAGTTGGATCACAGATCCTCCTCCAATCAAATCATTCCACCAAATACCATCAAAGGAATTGACAGATTTACGCGGAGGAAACCCCTTCCTTCAGAAAGGAGCTATTGCGAGAGTCAAGCATCTAAAATTTCAAGGTCGCTTATTCAGCGTGCCAAAGAAAGGCTCAACAAAAAGAAGGGTAATCTTAGACTTGTCAAAGCTAAACTCTTTCATTCGTTGCGACAAGTTCAAGATGCTTACCCTCTCGCAAGTAAGGACCTTACTTCCGCGTGGAGCCGTCACATGCTCCATCGATCTTACAGACGCATACTATCATATCCCTATAGCCAGACCACGGTTCCGCCCATTCCTAGGATTCAGGCTAGGAAATCAGGCATTCTCATTCAAAGTGATGCCATTCGGTCTGAATGTAGCCCCCAGGGATATTCACGAAAATAGCAGAAGTGGTTGTACAGCAATTGAGAACTCAGGGAATCATGGTAGCAGCTTACCTCGACGATTGGTTGATCTGGGCACCAACCGTCGAGGAATGTTCTCAATGCCACCAAAAAGGTAGTTCACTTTCTGGAAACATCTGGGGTTCCAGATCAAAACGAAATCCAGACTTACCCCGGAGTCTCGTTTTCAGTGGCTGGGAATCCAATGGGATTTGTCTTCCCACAATCTGTCAATTCCAGTGGCCAAACGGAAGGAAATAGCAAAATCTGTCAGGCAATTTCTCAAATGCAAACAAACTTCAAGGAGAAACCAGGAAAGAATCCTAGGGTCCCTTCAGTTTGCTTCGGTAACAGATATCCTCCTGAAAGCAAGGCTAAAAGATATAAATCGAGTTTGGCGATCGAGAGCAAACACCAAATCTCGAGACAAGTTGTCAGTAATTCCACAGATCCTTCGCAATCAACTCCGTCCATGGTCAAAAGTAAAGAACTTAGCCAAGCAGGTACCCCTTCAATATCCCCTTCCAGTGTTAACCATTCACACGGATGCCTCCCTGTCCGGGTGGGGGGGATATTCTCAGTTCAAACAGGTTCAGGGGACTTGGTCAGTTCAATTTCGCCAGCTCCACATAAACGTTCTGGAAGCAATGGCAGTATTTATTACCTTGAAGAGACTGCTTCCCCCCGAAAAAGTCTCATCTAAGGCTAGTTTTGGACAGTGCAGTGGTAGTTCATTGCATCAACAGAGGAGGGTCCAAATCCAAGCATGTGAACCATGTCATGATAGCCATCTTTGCCCTAGCAAACAAACACAAATGGCATCTGTCCGCCACTCACCTGGCGGGGGTAAGAAATGTGATAGCAGACGCTTTGTCCCGGTCAGTTCCTCTGGAATCAGAATGGTCCCTAGACGGCGGGTATTCCAGATGGATATGCCGGAGAGTCCCAGGTCTCCAAGTAGATCTCTTCGCCTCACAAGCGAACCACAAGCTCCCTTGCTATGTGGCCCCCAACCTGTACCCTCTGGCTTATGCCACGGACGCCCTGTCGTTAGACTGGGATCAGTGGAGAAAAAATTTATGTTTTTCCTCCAGTGAATCTTCTCTTGAAAGTCTTAAGCAAGCTGAGGACTTTCAAAGGAATAGTAGCTCTGATTGCCCGGACTGGCCCAAGAGCAACTGGTATCCTCTTCTTCTGGAATTGGGTCTCCGACCTCAACGGATTCCCAATCCCAAGCTGTCACAATCAGTACAAATGAGGACTGTGTTCGCTTCCTCAGGAATTCTTCAGACCCTAACTTTATGGACTTCATGAAGTTTGCGGCTAATAAAGATGCTAATATTGATCCACAAAATATTCTCTTCCTAGAATCAGATAAGAGAGAGTCAAACCATTAGACAATATGACTCAGCTGTTAAAAAATTAGCATCTTTCCTGAAAGAATCAAAACACTACAACCATGACAGTTAATCTAGCTATATCCTTTTTCAGATCCTTGTTTCTGGAAAAAGGTTTTAGCCAGGCTAGCACTATTACTACTCATAAATCGGCTTTGAAGAAGATCTTTCAGTTAGGTTTTCAGATAGATCTGACTGATTCTATTTCACGTCTATTCCTAAAGCCTGTGCTAGACTTAGACCTTCTCAAAGGCCTACTGCAGTTTCATGGTTCTTAAATGATGTCCTCAAACTAGCTTCAGATACTGACAACTCGTCTTGTACATTCATAATGCTTCTTAGAAAGACATTATTCTTATTAAGCCTAGCTTCAGGAGCTAGAATTTCAGAACTGTCGGCTCTATCCAGAGATGCGGGTCTGTGGAATTCCTCCCCATCAGGAGAAGTTCTGCTTGCTCCGGATCGTAGCTTTTTAGCTAAAAATGAGGATCCTCTTGCAAGGTGGGCCCCTTGGAAAGTCATCCCACTTCCCCAAGATCCTTCTCTCTGCCCAGTATCAACTTTAAGAGCCTTTCTATCTCGTACATCCTCAAGATCCTCAGGATGTTCTTCTTCATGAGAGAAAAAGGTTTGGTACTTTGTCAGTAAAAGGTATTAGACAACAAATCCTTTACTTCATTAAACAAGCCAATCCTGATTCATTCCCAAAAGCACATGATATCAGGGGAGTAGCCACCTCAATTATTACTTTCAAACATATGAACTTTGAGGATCTTAAAAAGTATACTGGATGGAAATCCCCGACAGTCTTTAAACGTAATTATCTAAAGTCCTTGGAATCTTTAAAATTTTCAGCAGTAGCAGCGGGAAACATTGTTTCTCCTGATACTGTATAGTAGTCGTATAGTACAGATCCAGGTCTCCTTTCTACCTACCTCATCCAACATGCCTCACCCTATCGCCATGCTACTCGGATATCCTAGCCTTAGCCGCTGAATCATACTAGTGGATTGTCCCTTATTTTTTTGCTAGGGACATCCACACTTGTACTGATAATGTACTTCAGTGTCTACCTACCCTTATTTTTATGCTAGGGTAGGACACAATGTGTTTGTATATTTTGTAAATAATTTTCTAAGTAAATCTATTTTGTTAATATTACACTGCATTATTATATTTTACTATGTTTATTGTAATTTTAAGTACTTTACATTACTAACGTTCTTTTATGCTACTGCTTTTCATTTTTTGTCCTTTTTTTCCCATCTTGTCTGTTTCTCTGGTACTCTTTCATAGGCCGACACGAGCTGAGCCCAGAAAAGGGATTTTGACGAAGGAAAAATCTATTTCTGGGTGATTGGCTCGTGTCGCCCTATGAAACCCACCCTGTATTATTTTACCCCCCCCATGCAGGACAAGATGTTTTTAGATTAAGGATGTCCGCTAGGGGCGCTGCTGTCCGTGGCGTCCTCTAGTAGTAGTAGTAGCGGCTGCACGCCCGTTGGTATCAGCTCTCTCTTGTGGGGATTCTGATTGGAAGTTCTAATTGGTGAATGTCTCGTGGTAGTGTTCCCACTCGCCCCTATCACCATACCGACACTTCTTTTTAAGAGTGAGCGAGTCAGTTTTACTGACATTTTCTTAATTTTTTTTGTTTTTCTCTGGTAATTTTAGATTAATTACCTAGAAAGTATGATATTAAGGATCCTTTCATAGGGCGACACGAGCCAATCACCCAGAAATAGATTTTTCCTTCGTCAAAATCCCTTTTTTTGGTGAACGTTTAATCACAAACCTTATCCAATGTCTGTTGCTTTTCCTTCCTTGCATAACTTTTCTGAAATGGCTCATTAAATTTTCATTGAGCATATTCACGATCCTGTTCGTAACAATTTTGTCCGGATGATACAATTCAATGGAAGCACTGGACATCATTCCACTTTTCCAATGCGGCTTTTATCACATCACTGCTGACATCTGTAACTTCCTCCCCAGCCTCCTCTTCGTCAGTTGATTGCTCCCGAGCAAGTTGCTCCTGCTGCTCTTTGTGGAGTTGAACAAGTTCGTCCGCAGTCAAATCTTCTGAATGTTCAGCGACCAATTTCTTCAACATCTTCGTCGTTGACTTGTAGACCCATACTGTTGCCCATGGACACAATTTCTTGCACAATCTCTGCATCGAAGCCCTCAAAGTCACGGACAGTTACGCACTGGGCCAAAGTTTCCCCGCCACGCAGAATTTAATGTGCGGTACGTAACTTCAGTCCATGCGTTATCAATGAGGGTTATGCAGTGAAAAACATTAAAGTGCTTCTTCCAAAATTCTTTTAAGGTTAATTTTGTCTCTTCAGCTACACGGAAGCATCTGGAGAAGAGCGCCTTCGTATATAATTTCTTAAAATTGCTAATGACTTGTTGGTCCATGGGCTGGAGAACAGAGGTCGTGTTGGGTGGAAGGAACTTGAACTGAATGAAGTCATGTTCACTGCAGTCAGCCAAGTACGAAGGGTGTGCCGGGGCATTATCCATGATCAGAAGGCACCGCAGGGGTAGCTTGTTCTCTGTTAGGTACTGACTCACGGTCGGCGCAAACACTTCATCAATCCACTCCATAAAACAAGTTCCGTGTCACCCATGCTTTTGTATTGGCCCTCCACACTTACGGCAGTCTGGCCTTATTTACGTTGTGCTGCTTAAAGGCACGCGGGTTATTTGAATGGTAGACAAGTAGCGGCTTTAGTTTCAAGTTGCCACTTGCGTTTGAGCATAACAAAAGCGTAAGCCTATCCTTCATTGGCTTGTGCCTGGGAGCGCCTTCTCTTCCTTGGTGATAAATGTCCTGTTGGGTCATCTTCTTCCAGAAGAGGCCCGTTTCATCACAATTGAAAATCTGTTGAGCGACGTATCCTTCGGCCTCCACGAACTCGGCAAACTCAGTCACGAATGCCTCAGCAGCAGCCTTGTCTGCGCTAGCAGCCTCACCATGCTAATTACAGAGTGAATCCAGTTCTTTTCTTGAAGTTATCAAAACCACCCTTTACTAGCCTTAAAATCATCTGGCGTGGCACTAGTAGAAGGAGTTTCCTTCAGCAAAACTCTGATACACTTGCCGAGCTTTCTCGCAGATGATCGGCTCGTTTACACTATCACCTGCCATCTGTTTTCTCATGTACCCACTTCAAAATTATTTTTTCTGCCTCTTCGAGGGTTTGCGATCTCATCTTGTTAGTACTGTCACTCCCTTCGCAACATTTGCTTCTTTAATGGCATCCTTGTTTTTCAAAATTGTCGAAATTGTCGACTTGGCCATCTTGTACTCACTTGCGATATCGGTCACGCGAACACCACGTTCAAACTTTTCTATAATTTCTTTCTTTATTTCAATGGTTATCTTCCTCTGCACCCTCTTCTCACCATCACTCTTCACTTTCTTACTTTCACCACCACCTCTTCACTTTCTTAGGGCCCATTATGAAGAAAATCACAAGTTTTAGCGCAAAAAATGCTAAGCGAATTGACGAACGTCTTGTACACAATGAGATGAGACAAAGAGCGATGCGTGGGTGACGCCGTGCGTGGCGGCTGGAGGATGGCTGTTCCCATGGCAACTCAAACGCTCTCACGTGTGCTGGGTGATTTCGCGCATTTTTCAAATGTTTGTGTCTAAAAATTAGTTTGTGAAACAAGTGAATTGTTATTTTCCAGAAATTTCCAGCATTTTTCAAATGTTCATGTCTCAAATTAGTTCATGACCCAAACAGAATTTTTATTTTCCGCATTTTTTTTTGTTCGTATCTCAAAGTTAGTTCGTAGGTCAAGGGTGAAATTTTACCTATAATTTTGGTCGGGGATCGAGTTGTACGTGGGTCAATGCGTTCGTGGAGTCAAGGTCTACTATTCTAAATGTTTAATTATGAAAAGTGCTGCATCAGTGCTGGTGAGCATTAAATTCACTTCCCTTGAAGAGCACTATCAGAACATCAAAGAGCAGGAGGGTGCTTGCGAGCAACAGGTTGCTCACCTCTGGTCTAGGAAGACCAATAGATCCAAAGTCCATTCTGTGGGTATCACTTGATTGTAGTAACTCAATTGGTCCACTAGACAGTCAGCCTGCCTTGTACAAATAGTATGGTT
>NC_087202.1:20300721-20398221 GCF_015104395.2 Macrobrachium nipponense
CAAATAGTATGGTTACTATTCTTGTCTGCTTCTGATTTGCCCAGAGATGAAGGCCCCTCGCTGCCTTGCAGAGGGTGAAGGGATGAGTTTCCCACTGTTGGTTGATATACGACAGGGCGGTTGTGTTGTCCAAGTGTACTGCTACAACCTTGCCCCAGATTCCCAAGGCAAAAGCTTGTGCTCCTAGACTGATTGCTTTTAGTTCTCTCACATTTATGTGCCAGCTCTTTTGTTCTTGTGACCATACCCCAGAGACTTCCTTGTATCCCAGTAGAGCTCCTAAACTTAAAGCAGATGCATCTGCATAGAAGTTCAGCTCTGGGTTTTGAGGGAAAAGGGACTTTCCTTCTAGCAACCTGTCTTCGGATCTCCACCAAAGCAGGTGATTTTTGATGTCCTGAGTTACTTGAAAAATGAAAGAATCTGGATGCTTTTACCTGTCACAGCTGGCTCTGAGAAAAAACTGGAGGACTCTCATGTGGAGCCTCCCCAGGGAGACAAACTGCTGGATGGAGGCCAACATTCCAAGGAGACTCATCCACTTGTTGGCAGAGCATGTAAGTAGGGAGAGATTTTCGTCTATTGTTCGCACACAGGACTCCACTCTCTTGAGGGATGGAAAAGCCTGAAAAATGAAGAGAACATTCCCAAATATATTATCTGCTGAGATGGAGCCAACTGGGACTTTTGAACGGTGATCAATAATCCCAAATTCTGTGCTAAAAGAAGGTTGTTTTGAAAGTCCTCCATGCCACATTTCTTCTTTGGAGAGCGAAGTAGCCAGTCTTCTAAATATAGAGCAATGTTGACACCCAAGAGATGGAGCCATCCCGCTAGAGGAGCAAGAACGCAGGTAAAACCTGAGGGGAAGTTGAAAGTCTGAAGCATAGGGCCCGAAACTGGTAGACCTGGTCTTGAAAGAATCTGAGGTACACACTTCCTCCAGTCTGGATGTGTGGGGACATGGAAGTACACATCCTACATGTTTATAGAGACCATCCAGTCCCCTTGACAAATGGATGCAAAAATTGGGCAATTCCTCTGTTCTGAATTTTGTCTTCTGCCCGAAGACATTTGGTGCGCTGACATCTAACACTGATCTTCATCCTCCTGAAGACTTCGGGACAACAAAGATGCGATAGTAAAATCCCTCCAATTTCACATCCTAAGTAACTCTACTGCCCTTTTAGGGAGAAGGCCGGAAACTTCCTCTGATAGTGCAGAAAGCCTCTTTCAGCCTCCTGAGTAGGCAGTTAAGACGATGGGCTTCTTGACTAAGGGCCGATCTTCTTTGAACAGAATAGAGTAGCCTTTCTTGAGTATCTCCACATCCCATTGCTCTGCTCCTCTCTTGCGTCACTCCTCCCAAAAATGAAGGAGCATGGCAAGTACTACTGCACAGGGAATACTGTCCTCACTTCTTGGAGGAAGGTCTGGTTCAAGATTTCTTGATTGACTAGGAAGAGAAGCAGACATTCACTCTTGCTCTGGATTGAGATCTTTGCCCACCTCCTCGAAAGGGAAATCGCTGCAAAGGCAAGGATGATCTGGCATTGAAAGAGGTGACCTACCTAGAATGTTTAGAGGACTGAAGTGACTTCTTTTGCAAGTCAGATGTGATTCCATTAACTACTGACTGTAGAAATAGGATGTCATGTACTCTCCTGAGAAGCGCCGACTTCTGGGCTGAAGTGACCCCCTTTGAGGTAAAAGAGTATTAAAGCTCATGTTTCTTCAATATCCCCATTGTATATGTGGAGACTAACTCACGGAAACCATCTCTTATCCCTCTATCTGTACAAGAAAGCACTGCAAGTAGGTCCCAAGAGAGATCTGCAGATACTGAATAACAGTCCTGGATTTTCTTAGCGTAGGGGCCTACTACCCAATCCAGGAAGCTGATTACTTCAAATACTTTGAATATATTCTTAAGTACATAGTCGAACTTCAAACACGAAAACATCACCTTGGCCTCCGCAAAAGCTGACCTACGAGAGGATTCGATGAGTCCTGAAAAGTCACCTCTGGGCAGAGGCAGACACACCCAGGGAGGGAGCTTCTCCAGTGGCACAAAAAGTGTCTTCTTCACAACAAACATGAAGGGGAATAGCAGAATACGGACTTTCCTTGCTTTCTCATCTGCTAACCAGCACTCAACTTCACTCATCGCCTTCCTCACCAGGTAGAGAATACCATCTTGGGAAGACTAGACATCTCCATAGGTAGGTTGCTCATCTGGAAGGATGGGGCCACTGGTGAGAAGAAAGGAAGGAAACCAATGAGAGCCTCAAATGCAGAAGGAGAAATAACCTTCTCTGGATCCTGATCCTCTTCTTTGGCCAACAACACTTGAGATAGGGAGACATCTACAGCATTAGTGGGAGGAGGAGGCAGCTTTAGAGCACCCAAAATGTCGTTCAGATGCCGTTGGATGGGAGCTAGCACTGAAGCCACAATAACTGGTGCTACAAGAGTCAAAGCTGTCACCGAACAATGAAAAGAGACTGAAAGTTCTGGTGCCAATGGGTGCTGCTGGGCACTCAGTAGCTACTGGAAGCTTGTGCAGTACTGAACGTCTGGGTGCTACCGAGTGCTCAAGCGTTACTGAAAGTTTGGAAGAACATACTGGCGATGAAAAGCGCTCGGGCACTAATGGGTGCTCAGGAGCCGAAGGAAGCTTAGGCGCTGATGGGCTCTCAGACATCGGGCACTTGCACTTGGAAACTGAAGGAGACTGTTCAGGATCCAACACTTGACACTTCACAAGTAAACACTCCAGCAAAAAGCATTCTGGGCTGTCCCAGAAGCTACACAATGGTCTTGACTCCTTGACCTTCTTACAAGGCACTGAGGGGTGCTAGACACATCACTTTTCAGAGGTCTGGATTCACAACTAACGTGCCAGTGGCGTCTGTGTTCAGAGCTAGAAGCCTCTGAACTGGAGAAAAGACAGTGTGCATCCAACAAGAGGCCTTTCCAGCAGCTGTCTGCAATCACCTGGAATTCGACTGCAGGTGCGACTGAGGGCCCGAATGCCTGTGGGGGACCCCACCAACCTCCCTTGGGCCACCGGTATGACTTCTCCCAGGTGGTGCGAGTACTCTTTTTTACGGTCAGTAAGCACACATATTGACTCCCCTAATTGAGCCACAGAGTTTGCTAAAAACTCAAACTTACGATCAAACTTTGCTTTGAGACTAGAGATGGTAATGGGGTCGGAAGCATGAGAGGTGGATGCAGGATCAGGTGGTACGTAACGTATAGTTGAAGGACTGGGAATTGGGGACAGAACAGAAATCACAGGCATATTAGTGGAAGACTTCAAAGATTCATTGCCACTTCTAGTGGTCACTTTCCTCTTCCTCTCTTTCCAATTTGGAAAGGTGAGAAGTCAATACTTTACACTGTCTAGGATCCCAGTTGACACATGCAGCACAAATCAGATTTAATGAACACTTGACCTCTGCAACCTGTACACACTGTAAGTAAGTCATATTTGGCAGAAGTCATTGTTGTATTGCAGCTTCAGCTGCAATAACAAGTACTAGTCATACTTACATTGCACACTGTTGATAACAAGTCGACTAATAAAATCTCAAAAATGAAAAACAAGTCCAAATTCTGAATAAAGGTCTTCAATGAAAAAGCCTGACTAAATAAATGCCGAAAGGCTACCAAAAGAATCCAAAATACTTAACCAATATCTTCAAGACAACAACCACTAAAGCCTACGAATTCCAAAAATTAGCTGGTACTCACAACCTTCGTCAGAAGCCAGTAAAAATAAATTGGAACTTGGAGCCCTCTGCTGTGTTGTTTCCCTCTTCCCCAAAAAGAGGACAGGGCTAATTATCTATACCAAAAACAATCAAAAGAATTGCTACCACGATTTTCAAATTTTAGTTGCCAGTACTTAGAAATTGCTAGCTATGTAATTACTTGGTGGTAAGTTACTTATATAAAAACGATCAAGTTGGTATTTAGTAACTTAGTTTCAAATACAGTTACTTGAAACCTGCTCTTTTACACAGCATTACCACCCCGAGTGAGTTGCTGACAGACTGATTAGGTGTCATTGGGTTTCATCTTCCAAATTATTCAAACACCAGCCTAATACATGTATAAACGCTATATACTGATCAGCATATCAAGTCTACACATTGTATGAGTACACTCTAAGTTTTATTAGCATTCATTTTCATTTAACAAGCAACCAACATCACCTGATATTCAACCCTTCAATCTTATATGCTCTTCATGCAAATGTGGAGGGGAGAGGAGACACCAAAATTAATTTTACTTTTAAAAAGAACACTATATTATTAACATGCCCATTTCAAATGTCACAGATTTATATAAGAACTTAAACCCTTATGTAATCTAACCAGACCACCAATCCAAAATGTACTGAATTCTTATTTAACAAGCAAAATATGTTAGATTCAAAACTTCATTTTATGATAGGATGAAAAACTTTAATCAAGTAGATGATCACAGACTACAACACATCATCACACCAATACAAATATAAGTAAAATACATTTCTGTTAAAAAGAAAGTAATCAAAGCAAGCAAAAACTGTTCTCATGCAAAAACAATTAAAACCTGATGTGCCAGTGAGCGACAGGAGGGGTTTCCAAAACTGAGTAACTTAGTAATTACCCCATTCACTGAAACCTTTAAAAGCTCTGAAACTGGTTTCCTCCACAAAGATTGACAATAAAAGCATTTGTAAAGCAACTGATTCTACTTTTTAATTTATCAAGTTGCGTATCTGTATATGACAAAATGTAATCTCGATGCATTTCAAACCAGCGAACTACAATAAGGAATATCATTACAAAATAAAATAACTTCAAATGAAATAGTACTGAGAAAAGTTGTAATTTTCTTTACCTAGTGATTAAATTAACAAGCATGTCCCACTGGCCACCATCTGACGTAGGATCATGAAGTAAAAACGACACCAGCCGCCCTTGAACTTCCTCTCCTCTCTTTGCACACTCTACCATCTTGTTGAGGAAGTAGTTACACCTTTCAATCTAAAGGAAAAGGTTTCTGAGTCTTACTCCTCTCAAAAATGGCATTTCTATAATAAAACAAAGTTTTAATTGTACTTACCCTGTAGTTACATAGCTATAAGTTCCACTTATACGGCAGCTTGAATTCATAATTTCGCGGATAACACTTCAAACCATCGTGTAGGCGACCAGTCCTGCCCACTAGTGGGAGAATAGGAATGATTGTGAGCAGCAAGCTCAGTTGGTTCATGACTTATGTCCATCAGTTAATTAGGTAACTTACCCAATAATTACATAGCTGATTCCCACACTGAAAGAGGTGGGAGACACGGACATATAATACTTCAAAATATTTTATGTAACAAATTGAAATAGAGATGCTGCTAGCATTGAATACAATGATTGTCATTTCCTTATCAGTTAAGAAAGCTACTAGGATACTGCCTCTGGTTGGTGCTCATCTTAACCTGTAGTGATGTGTTAGTATAGCCAAGAGTCACCTATTACATAAGTGGAAACTTTACTGCAAAGGTTTTCTTTCTGAATGCTGGTAAAGTATGATAGGTGCCTGACCTTGCCCTGGGCACAGCACCTAATAAAACTAACCAGACAAAATTGTCACCTACACAGATAAATCCAAAACCCATCCATTAAGAGTGGTTGGTGCTTCAGGAGCATTGCACCCCCTGGCTCTGCATGACTCAACACCTTATTACACAAATTTTCTAAGACAATCTGTATTTTTTATAGCTACAAACCTTCGGTCTTAACAATAGGATCATTTCTACCGCCTAGCTGGATCCGGTTAAAAAAACAGTTGAAAGCAAGGAATCTTGTGATATCTGGCAACGCATGCGTAGATCGGGTGAAGGATGGTTGAAGACCATTCACCTACTATCACGCATCAGTCTTTCTTTGACCTCCTGGGCGAGAGTCGTGTTTACCTCTCTCGGCCTTTACCCAGTTCATTGCCCATTTCGCTTGTGTTTAGTGTGTGTGGTTGTGTGTGTGTTTGGCTGATATTATGGCTTCTTCTGCTCCTTCTCGACTCGTCAACGTGTGTGCCCTGGAATTCCAGGTTTTCTGTGTTCTCGTTTTTGGCTTCGGCAGCGACTGACTCCACATCACGTGCAGTAGGTGCCGTTCTAATTTTTGTACTATAACGAATCCTTGCACGGAATGCCGGGCATGCCCTAAAGAGGAGTAGAAGTCGATTTTTAGCAAGAGAGAACATCGGAGGGTTTCAACTCTTCCTTCATGGGAAGGTTTTTTGCCCCTTCCTGATGCTTCGTCTCGAGCAGAATTCAACCCCCATAGTAGAGTTGTTCCTTTGTCTCCTTCCTTTTTTTCCATTGATTCGTCGCTGGAAGTATCGTGAGGCCACCAGGTTGATGTTTGTATGTCGCCCCTTCTTCTTCGGGAATTAATTTGATTCCCAGGAAGGGGGAGGCTTTTTCATCATTCTCATTTCTTCCAGAGTCAGAAGCGTCCAAGATGGCGGCGATTGGAAGACCTTAGAGGGGTTGCTTCCCCACTTTTTTTGGAGGCTCGCTCACCCCCCCCCTCCTCCTCCTCAGACTGGCCAGGCCCTCCCCCTTCTCTCGCGGCCTCGTCTTCGTGGGTAGCCGAGGTCAGCCATCTTATAATGCTCCGCCAGTGGCTTGCCACTTCTTCGAGTCGGAGGGAAGCTGTGGCGTCAGCCCCGTTGATGACATCACGGGATCTGTTGTTGTGTATTCCTCTGCCAGTGGCGTCTTATTCCCCTTCACACCGAGGGGAGGCCGTAACGTCATCACCACTTGTGACATCACTCCCATCGATGACGTCACTCCCAGTCATCATCTGAGCACTGCCTCTTTCAGTCGTGACATTATCTCTGCCGCCTAGTTCACTACTTCTCCCTCCCATAACATCAGAGCCTTCTCTTGCAGATCAGTCTGAGGTTATATGCTAGGCAGTGCTTAAGAGGTTGGAATCTGTTTTGGATGTTAAGTTGGCTGTCTTGTTGGTTGGGAGGATTGGAAGGAAACGCGTTGCTTCATCCCCGCTTCCTGTGAAGAGACCCCGCGTTCGGTGTTGGCAGCCGTGAGGGAAGGAGACTTCATGCTGTCGATAGACTTAAGGGAAACATACTTCCAATCCCTGTTTATCCGACGTCCAGGAAGTTCCTTCGCTTCTCTCTTGGGGACAAGGTCTTCGAGTTCAAAGTCCTATGCTTCGGGCTGACAACAGCCCCTCAAGTGTTCACAAGGGTCTTCTCTCGTGTCAAGTTGGGCCCATCCTCGGGGGATCTGTTTGCTGAGGTACCTCGACGATTACTTGGTCTTGGCAGTTTCCAGGGAAAAGAGATTGGAGAAATTGCAGGTGGTGGCGCGCAACTTCCCGTCAGAACCACATCAGTCAGCTCATCAGTAGCAGGTTCTTCTGGGAGTTTTGTCATCCCTGGAGAAGCTGGCCGCTCATGTGTCTTTTTCTTTGGTCTCTGCATAGAGACTGGGAGAATTCTGGTCTTCAGCAGGGGACTCACCCCTGTTAATGGTTCCTCTGTCTCTGGAAGTGAGAGAAGACCTTCGCTGGTGGTTGGACGACCAGAATCTTTCGAAGGGTGTCCCTCTGCGTTCTCTTCCACCGGACTTCCTTCTGTTCTCAAGACGCCTCCCTCGCAGGTTGGGCAGCCTTATGTAGGCGACCTCATCGCTTCAGGCGTTTGGAGGACAAGCAGCAACATATAAACATCTTGGAGTTGAAGGCAGCCTTCCTGGGTCTGAAGGAGTATTGGGAGAAGGTAGAATGTCATTCTGTCGTTCTCATGTCGGACAACACCATGGTGGTAGCCTACATGAACAAACAGGGAGGCCTGGTTCCTCGTCAACTTCACGCCTTGACCGTCGAGGTTCACCAGTGGGCAGACAGCAGTTAGGTAGAGCTCTCAGCCAGGTATATCCCAGGCAAACTGAATGTGGTCGCAGACAAACTCAGTCATCAGGATCAGATCCTAGGCACTGAGTGGTCGCTTCATCAAGTGGTAGCAGACAAGCTTTTCCAGGTTTTGGGTAGACCCATGTTGGACCTTTTTGCGACTCACTTCAATAGGAAGCTGGAGATATTCTGTTCAATGGTCCCAGATCCTTTAGCATTGGCAGAGGACGCATTCCAACATCCCTGGGACAACCTGGAGGTGTATGCCTTCCTTCCGTTTTGTTTGATCTGTCAAGTTCTGAACAGCTTAATGAGTTCACAGTCTCAGGATGACTTTGGTAGCCCCTCTGTGGCCTCAGGCGGAGTGATTCCCAGATCTGCTGTAGTTGTTGTCAGAGGTTCTGAGGGAGATTTCCCCCTTGGCGACATCTGTGTCAGCCACATGCGGAAATGTTCCCCCAGTCAGTAGAATCCCTGTCTTTTCATGGTTGGAGGCTATCAAGTTTCTTTTCCGAGTGAGAGGCTTTTCTCAGAGACGAGAAACGTTTGTCCGTTTCTGCCATTAGAGGCTATAGGGCGGCCCTGACTTTGGTGCTACGCCTTAAAGGTATCGACATCTCCTCTTCCTGGGAACTTTCCTTGCTAGTTAAGGGCTTTTAACTTCCATAAAATTACTGAGAAATGAAGAACAATTACATTTCCAGTACAGTGGAACCTCTACATACGAAAGTCCCTACATACAAAAAATTCAGGTTACGAAAGCAAAGACGAAGATTTTTTTGGTTCTGCGTACGAAAATAATTCAGGTTGCGAAAGGGTAAAGTCCGAGATTTGCCCAGGCTGCCAAGAACAATTTTAAAATTTGCGTGCCGCCAACTCAGTAGACTCGCGCCACCATCCTCCCACTCTCCCATTGGTTCCTGATGCTAGTCACTGCTGTAAGATCCTGCTCTCCTATTGGTCAGCATCTGTCCCATCATGCCTCTAAGTAAAGGCATTCCTTGACCATTTTTTGCAGCAGCGTTATCATAAACACCTGGAATTCGTTCGTTCACATATATTTTGTTTGTTAACGTAAATTTGTGTTAGTGATTTCGCTTTCGCTATACTGTATGTTACTTTATCGTATTGTGTGTGAACTTAATTACTTACGTTATTAGCCATGGGTCCCAAGAATGTTGCTGAAGTTCACGGAAAGAAGAGGATGATTTCTATGGAGACGAAGATGAAGATAATCAAGAAGTGTTAATGTTTTCTGCCATTTGTTAATGTTTCTTAAAGTTCAGTGTTAATGTTTTCTGCCATTTTTTAATGTGTTTCGTAAAGTTAAGTGTTGATGTTTTCTGCCATTTGTCCTCCTCCTCTGTCGCCATTTTCGGACATCGCCTCACTCGAAAGATATGGCTCCACATTTTACTACATACGTACGTACATGTACGTACAGTATTTCTTGTACCCTGTACACTAATACACTTTATTTACAGGTACAGTCATGGTTATGTTAGGTATTGAATGGTCCAAATTGTTGTATTTCATTGTTTATTTGTCAATTTAGCTTTATTATAAAATTTACTGTGGTGATTTTTGTAGGGCTTGGAACAAATTAAACAATTTACATGTAAAACATAGTTCTAGATACGAAAAAATCAGGTTACAAAGGCCGCTTCGGAATGGATTAATTTTGTAACCTGAGGCACTACTGTAGTTTGAAGACAGAATGGACGTACAAGGCATAAAATATAAGTAAGGCAAAGGAGCTCGTGGCTCTATAGCTGGTGTCACACAGTAGCTTACTTCAGATTGTAGCTCTCACCTGGCAAACTGGGCATCAGACAAGCTAGAAGTTTGAGGCGCTGTAAAGCCCTAACTCTGGGAGCCAGACTTTTAGCTGGCTCTAGGCAAGTTGGATGCCAATAGAGGTAGGAGTTCAAAAGGATGATGAAACACTAAAAAAATTACCTTTAAAGCAAATAGTGATAGAAGAATTTACAGGTAGCCTACACCCTGTAAACATCAACGTACAAAACTTGGCCTAAAGGGATGACATAAGATACAAGAATTCTATTTTTAGCTCTTAAGGCAGTTTAATGATGTCTAGTGAATCACCTACTCCCTGTAAACATCATCGATGTAAAAATATTTCTTTGCCCAAGTTAATGGCCTAAGATCCCAGAATTACTTTTTAAGGCAAAACTAAATCGGCAGCTCACAAGAATGGCGAACATTCATGAATTACTTTTAAGGCAATTGTTTAATGACGTCTCGTGAATTGCCTACACCCTAAAAACAACATTGTTGTAAATTCTTGGCTAACATAAAGATTTACTCTCCAGGACAAAATAATATCAGCAACTCACAAGTTGCCTAGGCAAAAAACGGGCAAAAGTTGTCTAGCTTTTAGGCTAAAAGAATGACAAAACTACCGAATACTGTATTACTTTGAGATAATAAATAATTTTTGAGTACATATTATTATATACTAGGAAAACACCCTTTGAGAAGTTAATAACAAGGCAAAACTATATACTACCAAGGGTTTACAAGTAATGAGGCCCAGTAAACAGAATAACAATGTAAAGTTTAGCCTAAAGGAATGCCGTAACACACGAAAATTACTCTTAGGGCTGAGCTATTATCATTGCCTCAAAAGCGTAAACAAAGACTGCATATGTATATAGTTTTACCTACACAAAGAGACCTCTCTGACGTGGCATTTAATGATCTACTTTGTTGTCAATTTTACCAAAAACAACAACTTGACACGTGTAGGACAGACCTTTGAATGTCTTTGAGACAAACCCTGAGGCTATAATTATAAGATTATAGGGGCTTTTCATTTCCAGGTATTTTAATCTCCTCTCTCTCTCTCTCTCTCTCTCTCTCTCTCTCTCTCTCTCTCTCTCTCTCTCTCTCTCTCTCTCTCTCTCTCTTTCTCTCTCTCTCTCCTCCCTTCTCTCTCTCTCTCCCCCCCCCCCCCTCATCTCTCTCGGGGTCTCTCTCTCTCTCTCTCTCTCTCTCTCTTAGATTTTTTCTTGTAAATCTTAGATTTTTTTAACATATGTCTATCTTAACTAATTTGTCAGTACTTGCAGATGTACATTTACCATTTTTATATAATTGAACACTTAAAAGTATTTAATTAATGCTATAGAAATGTTAGGAAACCCGTACATATACACACGCAACAGAAATAAGTGATATATTTCTTGTTCATTTGCCATATCGTATTCAAGCTATATTCAGTCATTCTTTCCAATAAATTATTTTGTCAGAGAGAGAGAGAGAGAGAGAGAGAGAGAGAGAGAGAGAGAGAGAGAGAGAGAGAGAGAGAGAGAGAGAGAGAGAGAGAGATCTGTTTGTACACAATTGTTTATGTTATCACTCATCCAACTTACTCTATGCTATGCTTAATTTCATATTTCCTTGGTTACCAATTTATTCTTTACCTATGATGATATTTCCCTATGATATTAAGAAATCAAGATATTTGTAGAAAGGAGAAATGCCCCCAGACATATACCATAACCACCAAAAGTGCCATCTGTAGAAAATCTAAGCTGCTTATTCATGGATTTCAACGCACGTGGAGCTGTTTGAAATATTGGCAACAGCACCAAAATTATACGTCATGTTGATAGGAAATATGATTCTGTTTCTTGTTATCGCATAAAAAAACTTTATCAATCGAGAACCTATGTAATTTACTTAGAATTCTGCGTAACAAAAAAGATGATACATATTTGATATCTGTAATACGAGAAATTGTTTCACCTCTCTATTGTTAGAGATTTGGCAGATATGGAGAGGACCCAAACAGCCATGCCAGATAGCTCATTTCATTTTGTAATGACTATAGTTGATGAGTCAACTCAATAACAAAAATGAAAAAATAGCTCATCCTGAGCTTCCATTGAAGGTTACTAAATATGCATTCCAGTGGGATGCACACCACTGAAATCCAGTTAAATATAACTGGAAAATAATGAACAAACTACCGCCATCATTGGTGTTTACCAGACAATAGCAGGAACAAATTGAGCCTGCTGCTCACAGTTGTTCCTGTTCTCCCACTTTGAAGTGTTATCTGTAAAATTTTGATTCAAGCTGCAGTATAAAGGGAACTTATAGCTATGTAATTACAGGATAAATTACTTAATTAAAACTGCTAATTAAAAACATAAAACATGGACAATAATCATGTTGGTCAAAATATTTGTTTTGATTGCTGTACACACATCCTAATCATTCTGGATGCTAATACTAAAAAGCATGTTTCATGACACCTTGCAGGCATTACAAGGATTAAGTTCAAGGAACAGTGAACCTGCTAAATTTCTTATACATCTTCCATGATAGCTTCTTTCAAGTACAGCCCAGTTAACTGAGATTTCCAGGACAGGCTAAAATAACACACATTTTCCAAAAACATCTCAAGACATTGTTTTCTTTACATCAAACTGTTGTTGGACATTGTCATTTCCTAAATCCATACAATATTCCAAACACTGTTTAATATCATACCCCATACCATAGAGCTTTAAATTACATACAATGGTCAGATGAAGAAAAAGAAAACCCCATGAACAGTAAAATGTTACTCCTGCTCTCTACATCTGCCATTTGAATTACAAGTTAAAATTGTAAAATTTAGTCAATGACATTTATTTTTCACATTTGGCAAGGATTTTGAAATTTACAAACAATAACCACTTCTTACCTCTCATAACATTTGCCAGAGTAAAAGGAAAAGGTATGAATAATATGAGAAAAGCAAAACTCATGAAGAAATATTTACCTTATCCCAAAAGAAGAGGTAGGACTGAGAAAATTCAAATTCATCTAAATTGTACTGTTTGATGAAAGGTAACCGCATCACATTCAGGCAAGCAAAGATCCAGCATCGACCAGATGACTTCTGGTTAGTGACTGGACGTCCTTCATTTTCAACCTAGAAAACAAGTGTCAAATGGTATTTAAAATATCTGCCTGTCAGTACCTTACTTTTGTACCACTCATGACAGCACAGTGTAGCTTCCACATTCCTTTCAATATCATTGCTATCATTACAGCCTAAACCAGTGGTGAATAAAATACTGTACTATATCCATGACCACAGAACCTTACTACGGCACATATATTTCAAGGACTTTTTACAGTTGTTGATATTTACTTCAGGATATTACAGAACATACCTACAAATAATTTTTAATACTAAATTATAATAAAAAATTAAATTAACCTTAGTGAAATTATTTTGATAACTGAGATTGCAAACAAAAAATTATTTTTATTATCAGACTAGCTGACGTACCCAGCATTGCATGGTAAAAACTCGAAGTGCAGAACACACTCAGACCGTAGAACATACCCAAAACATAGAGCACACCCAATATTTATTTATCCCAACAAAAGGAATCAAATCTATCTATGGTGCAATATCAAAGAATTTTCATTTACGCACAGGTTTTTAAAAATACACACAGTATACAAATAATAAAGTAAAATCTTTCACATATTCACTATAATATTACTTTAACACAAAACTTGATTGTAAAAAACATTTTTAGTCTCACCATCAGGAGCAAGAACAAATAAATTCTTGGGTGACCCCACCGTTACGCAAACAAAGTTGTCCATAGGAAAAACATGACAATCTCAAAACCACTCCACAGAACAGTCCCTGTGCCTTGCCGATTGTGATCGAGAATGTAAGTCCACTGGAAATTGCAATCTCTTAAGGTTAAAAGGGAGATCCATTGGAATGAGTGGTATCCGTGGGATAAAATGTCTCACCCTCTCCCTTTCCTGTCAATTACATTGCCCAACATCTTAACATAAAGCCTTGTGCCAATGCAAAGTTTTGGTGGATTGAGGTTACGTAACGAAATAATTGGAGATTCTACTTTATTATTACAAGTCTCCACCTTTCCCACTCCCACCCGCTTTAGTGCTAGTTATGTCATACCCCAAAAGTATTCTTTTCCAGATAGTAAGTCATATGTAAACCAAGTTTTGTTAAAATGCTCCATGCATTTCAGAGTTAAGCTGGAACATTAACATACATATATACCTACATCCACTTTTATAATTATGTACCTATAAATTAATAGCTGCCGTGCACAGCGCTGCACAGTAAAAACTCGAACGCCTAAAACACACCCAAAGAATATACCTCTCCCCTTCTGTAAGAGTGCAACCTCACTGTTCCTGCAACTTTCATTTTTTTCATTTTCCTCAGTTGGTTGAAATAAGGTATGATAAACACAAAGTTTGTTTAGTTCCTAAGTCTACTGGCAGCACCAGCCCCATTTCAGGGAAGCTCTTCCCACACCCAGCCCCCTTTGGTGCTAGTGATGTCTTACCCCCACTGTATATTTCTCCAGATAGTAAGTCATAAGTATACCAAGTTTGGTTGAAATTGTGCCAAGCATTTCAGACTTATGCTAGAACAAACTCACATACCATACATACATCCAATTTTATATACAGGCAGTCCCAGGTTATCGGATATCTCGGTTAATGGCGACCTGGTTTTATGGCACTAAAATCGGCGATTTATGGCACCATAAGGGCTGAGTTTCAGTTATTGGTGCCATAAGGTGCCGATAATAGAGTTATGGCGCCATAACATACCTAACAAGAAACGCCATTAATCAGTTATCTGTGCTGTTAACCAAAACTTGGCACAATACGCTCCATAAATTGCCAAGTTTCGGTTAATGGCGGTTTTCGCTTATCAGCACCCTGCTGAGATCAGAACCCCTGCTGATAACTGGGGACTGCCTGTATACACAAGATATAGATTAGATTAAGAGCACTCACAAAATTCTACATGATATAATGGATATTATCTTTGCACATCTTTTACAGTTTTCAAGAGGCTGACCCATAACTCTATCCATTATCTTTGCTCATCTTTTATAGTTTTCAAGAGGCTGACCCATAACTCTGTCATTAAAAACACCATAACTAACACTACAGCAGTACAACTACACTATAAACCCTTTGGTTCTGCTACAAATGTCAAATGACATTGCCCCTCTTCCCAAAGAATGAGATTTCAAAGATGTCATCCATAAAAAATTTTCAGCTAACCGTGTACAGGCAGTCCCCGGGTTACGACGGGGGTTCCGTTCTTGAGACGCGTCGTAAGCCGAAAATCGTCGTAAGCCGGAACATCATCAAAAATCCTAAGAAAACCTTACTTTTAATGTTTTGGGTGCATTGAAAACTATGTAAACTGCATTCTTATTGTATTTTTCATCAAAAAACCATCAAATATTGATTATTTTGCATTTTTGGTGTCATATTTCTTCTGCCAGATCAGCGTTGTAGGCGTCGTAACCCTGGAACATGCGTTGTAACCCTGGAAATAATGTCTGATGAATATAATTGAAAAGCGTCGTAACCTCGGAACGTCGTAAGCCGAGGCTGTCGTAATCCAGGGACTGCCTGTAATTGCACTGACTTTCTTTTAGTTGTTTTCCATTTTTACTATAATAAAAAAAACAAGCATGCAACTCCAAAATGAAACCAGCTGTTTGTTAGTGTGTGTGTGTGACACAAATTTTGTGATCACCAAAACCTCACAAGGGTTAATATGTACCATAATCATTATCAGAGCATTCATGTTGCAATACAGAATAAATATCAACATTATTCATTACAAATCCAAATAAGTGTACTGTACAGATACTACAACAAAACTTTCAAAACTTCCCTCACCTTATGTGTGAAAATGTGGTTTGTTTCAATAACCTTACTTCTTCTGATGCACATCTCAAGTGGATCGACCTTCCAACAAGCATTCATTGCCAAACATGAGTTTGGATCGGTCTCCACCTGCTCCTGGTACTGTGCTACTAATTCATGAGTTAATTCTGCAACATAATTAAACACAACAATTATTTTCAGTATTGCGTTGCACCCTCATGGCCACATAATATTGTGCATCAGTAATCAATTGTCTATAAACATTGAAATCAATTTGGTATATATATAATACTACAAACATTTGCAATTTCTGTAATAACTTGAAAATACATAATGGATAGGACTGAAAATAAGTGAAAATAAAATAGTTTATATTGACTTTAAAGGAAGCACAAGAGATGCTAAAGACCACAAAATATGTATAAAGTATAAGAAGCACAAATAAGAGATGGAAGAGAAGCAACAATGTTTGGTGGAAGAACGGGCATTTAAATAATTACTACTCCAATAAAAATAATAAAAATACAGTAAACAGGCAGTTTCCCATCACTGTTTATAACACAAGCATCTCTCCTATTAATTACATAGCTAATATATTTCCTACTCGGCAGCAAAAAGAATTCAAATTTTGCAGGAAGCCTTCGAAAGCAGTGTACATACACGGTGCCACCCACCAACGACAATATTGGTACCTCTTTCTGTTTTACTCCCTATGTCCATCAGAGGGGGGAGGTTGGGCTTTAAATGTAATTACTACTTACTAAGTGTATACTATAATATTTTTATCATCAAAATTTCATTTTTATATAAGTGACTTACGACTCCAAAACATTAAGTGAAGTAATGAATTTGAAATAGAAAAGTTGGCTGCATTGAAAACAAGGCTTGTCATTTCCTATTAGTTAAGAGAGCTACTGCAAGTGGATACTGCTGTGGTTGGTGCTCATCTTAACTCGCAGTGGCATGACTGTATAACCCAGTCGCCTTATAAAAGAGGGTGGTACTTCGCTGGCTAGCAAAGCATGATTGGTGTTGGCTATTGCCTGGCCACAGCACCAAAATAAAAATCAAACAGATAACGCTGACACCTACACTGGAAGAAAAACTTAACCCATCCACCAAGAGTGGTGAGTTCCCCAGGTACATAGTACCCTGGCTCCCTAAAACTCTGTACTACCTCACTATAAGGTGAAAAAACAGGAGAAAATCCTGTTTCCTTCCATAATGCCAAGCCAGTTACTATACCAGGGTATTCAATTTTTGGACACAATGATGCTGGCACCAGGCCAAAGCAAGCTGCTGGGAGCTTGCAGACACTGGAAACTCTAAAGCTGGTGCAGACTTAGTTGGTGCCAGGGGAGATGGATGCAGAGAGAGCAAGAAGCTCAGAGCTCTTGGAGTTCCTCGGGGAGCTGGAAGCAGTATAATTGAAGCTAGACTGAAGCTGGCACCAGGTGAGCCGAGTGCCATGTGAGCTAGAAGCTCTGAGCACTGGGAACTCCAAGGTTGGTGCCAGAAGTAGCTGACACCAGGTGAGTTGTCGGACACCAGGAGAGCAAGTTGCTCAGAGAGCTTGGAGTTTTAAAAAACTGGCACCAGACTGTTGCCTAGTGAGCTAGAAGATTGGGGCGCTGAAAACTCCAAAGTTGGAGCCAGACAGTCTGGGGCCAGGTGAGCTAGAAGCTTGAGCCCTGTACAGGCAGTCCCCAGTTATCGGCGGGGGTTCTGTTCTCCGCAGGGTGCTGATAAGTGAAAACCGCCATTAACCGAAACTCGGCAATTTATGGCACCGATACCTGGTTAATGGTGCCTCTGTTAGGTATGTTATGGTGCCATAACTCTATTATCGGTGCCTTCTGGCGCCAATAACCATAACTCGGCCCGTTATGGCGCCATAAATTGCCGATTTTATGACGCTACACAAGACCCATAAAACCGGGTCACCATTAACCGAGTCCACCAATAACCGACGACTGCCTGGAGTTGGAGCCAAACTATAGCTGGCACCAGTGAGCTGAACATCAGGAGAGCAGGAAGCTCTGGACACTGGGAACTCTGTGGCTAGTACCAGGAACAAGCTGGCACTAGGCAAGCTGGGAACCAGGAGATCTCTAAGCTCTATAACTTATGCTGGACTGTAGCTGGCACCACTAGAAGTCAAGTTTCACTTTAGAAAGTGAGACATGGGGGTGACTCAGCTTCCATTAGTTCAATGCATCAAGGAAGCAAGGAACATGGGCCTGAAAGCTAATGGGGTAGAGGAAGTTTTGATGTTCTTAGCTTTCACTGAAATGAAGGCAATGTGTTCTCCAGAATCAGAAGGTGCAACTAAAAAATAAGCCCATTTAGGATGAAGACAATATGTTTTGGACAAAAAAAGGTTGAATTCTGCTTACAGCTAAAGAGGAAGAGACTACTCAGATGCTCTTAGCTTTCACACAATTCAGAAAATGTTCTCTTGATAAGCCTCAAAGAGCAAGTCAATTAATTTCTAGGGGAAAAAGAGTGGATCCAGAGCTGGGATGTTTCTCATTTGGCTAAAATTACCAGGAGAGAAAAATCTTAAACTAAACAATGTCTTGGCTGTCTCTACTATGTTCAAGCAGAGGCCAGAGGCCATTAGGATTTAGGTACCTGTGCCTAAACACTGATTTAAGCAAAATTAAAAACCATATACAGTAATAGCCCGAACTTACGCTATTTGAGTTGCGCAAATTCACAATAGCAAGAACTTTTCATTGGAACCCAACTAATTATAATACACAAGATCTTCACAATAGCACGAACATTTGCAAATCCTCCAGAAACACTCCAAAGCCCTGAAAAAGTGTTTATGTTTAATTTATTATGTATATTTTTAAGTTTTAAAGCCTTTCTGTATAAAATCTTTATTAAAAATGTATTATTTCTATTTTTGTACATGCATAAATATGATCCAAAGGTAATTACAACACCTACAGTTAGTACATATATGTACATACTTTTACAAGATGCAATACCCATTCACAAAGTATCTGCACTTTTCAAAGATGATATCTCTTCAGAAAGTGTTTTATTTCTGAAGTATGTACTAGTATACTTATTTAAGTTTTCATGCTTTTAAATGTAAAATCAGTATGGAGATTCTGTGTATGCTATTTATATTTTGAAAATATATACAAATGCAGTACATAATTCACAGTTTGTCACTATATACAAAACCTTCATGATCAACTAGTAAAACATATCGGAGACATAACAGAGTTGTTGTTCTGTGAAAATTACTATCTTAACGTTGGAGAAAAGTATTGGCACAATCTGTATGTACTGTTACGTAATTACAGCACAGACAGTTAATGTACTTTCAGAAGATGTGATCCCATTCGTGCTTTTTAAAGATGATACTCTCCAGTTTTACCTCTGATGACGTACACTTTTCTCTCTCTCTCTTTCTCATAGTTAGCCCTCACACTAGTAGTACATGATTTTAAATTGATGCAAAGTTTACCTTCACCCTCTGCAAACATGTTTTCTTTATTTCATTGAATTGTATACCTTTGTATATCTTTGTTATAACAGACTTATGAAGTTTACCTAGTGATGCAAAGAAAACTTCTTTCTCTGAAAGAAAAAGAAAATGGCATCCCATGAATTAGGGGTAATGTTAGTATATTTTCGAAAATGGACACGTATGTACGAATCAGTTCCTGTAACTATTTTTATGCCAACTAGTTACTACTTCTTTTTTAAGGGTAATGTATTAAACTAACTTTTAAATTAAATTACAGTAACTTTAATTTCATTTAAGTTAGCTTAATACTGAGGGAGCATGATTAGGGTCATATTTAAAAGCCATATTTAGTGTTCAAACTCTACAAGTAAGCATTTATTAGCATTTTTAGATACGTGCCAAACTTACACAAAACTTTCCCTTACATGAGGGGGGTCTGGAACTTAACCTGGCATAAGTTCGGGGTATTACTGTAACTGATGAGCACCAAAAGATTCTGTACCTCTTTTGGTAAAAGGGTAGTCCCAAAATAAGTCAGATGTTTCTGGGGAAGAGTCGAAGAGTTAGAGACACTAGCTTTGTAAATTAGCCCACTAAGTGTGGTACACAGGGCTAGAAAATGACGTCTGCCTCCACATTCCGTTCTGAGAAGTTCTGGACTACATGAAACCCATTCGGGCAAGAACAAACCACCTTTGGAAGAGTCTCTTGAGCAAAGTCTTGAACAGACACAGCTCGTGGAAGAAATCTTGGAAGGCCATTAACAACCTCAGGTTTGTAGCTATGAAAAATACATATTGTCTTAGAAAATGTCATTTGTTCATACGCGAACAAACCTTCGGTGTTAACAATAGGATAGACTCATACTTGGAGGGAGGTACGAGACATCCTAAACCGGCTGGGGGCCTACCCACCAGTCCAGCTCCAGAAGAAATAACTTCCGGAGAGGGACTGAAGCCCGTGAGAAGCTAGATAAACTGATATCTAACTACGCAGACACTGAGTGATGTACAATGATATATGGGAGAACCATTGTACGAATAGGGAAGTAAAGAGAAACTTTGACTGTCCAATAACAAACCAACACACCAGCGTTTGTTTCCGCTCCAAACTCCCCCCTTGCCAAGGAGTGGAGCATATGCTACCAAATAGAGGGTTGGATATTTGTATACCAAGCAACCACACTATCAGTATGACTACTTTACTCACCTGTCCAGCGAATGACGTGTCTATTCCTTAACCCGCTCAAAGGAAGAAGGAAAGGTACAAGAGAAAAAAAAAAAAAAAGAGACCAGCCAACTCACTCATTCTCTCATCCACACAATCATCTTAGGTAAGATACAAAAGTGCCCTGTTAAGGGCAACTATGAGTTACACAACCTGTTGGGCAGCCACCACAGGACCCAGAAAAAACGTGTCCGTAGATCTGTGAGCAACATCCTTAAGATAGAAAGAGGTGAACATGGATTAGCGTAACCGAGTACCAGCGCTCAGCACTATGTACAACCAATACCCCTAACGTCATGTGCTCTAGCCTGCACAGATGTAGTGGCGGAATCATCAAGAGTCAAGTATACCTGTCTGATGACTTCTCGTATCCAAAAAGAGATAGTGTTCTTCGACACCTCTTTCTTTGTACGATCTGTGCTAACAAAAAGTCTGCAGCAGCCTGGCATAAGGTGCCGTGTCCTTTTAAGATAGCAACGCAGGGCCCTGATAGGACACAACAAAAGCTCTTGAGCATCACCACCCACAAAGTCAGTCAGTGATGGAATGGAAAATGAAGTGAGCCTATCATCATGCACAGAGGGATTTTGGGTCTTGGCCACAAATTCCGGGACAAATTCGAAGGACACGACCCCCAATCCCTTGTGTGCTTCACATCATAGCTCAGACTGTGGAGCTCTCCTACCCTCTTCGAAAATGCCAGGGCCAGGAGGAAAACTGTCTTAAGCGTCAAGTTCCTGTCAGATGAGCAATGCAAAGGCTCATATGGACCCTTAGTGAAGTTCTTCAGAACCAAGGAAACATCCTACGTCAGAGGCCTGAGCTCCCTAGGAGAACTCGACTACTCAAACCCTTAACTAGAAAGGAAAGTTCCCAGGATGAGATGTTGATACTGCTAAGGCGTAACACTAAACTTAGGGCTGCCCTGTAGCCTCTAATGGCAGAAACAGACAAATGTTTCTCATCTCTGAGAAAGACTAAAAAGTTTGCTATTCACTGAATAGAGGTTGCGAGTGGAGAAAAACCCCATTTACGACACCAATCACAGTAGATGGCCCATTTGCCTTGGTAAACTGCAGAGGTCAACCTTCTGAGACTGCTGGACATATGCCCTGCTGGTCTCTGAGAAAAATCTCTCTCTCGGAGGAGATACTTGATAGCCTCCAACCGTGAAGAGACAGGGATTCTACTGACTGGTGGAACCTTTCCGCATGCGGCTGACACAAGAGATGCTGCCAAGGGAGAATTTCCCTCGGAAGGGGCTACCAAAGTCATCCTGAGACCCTGCAAACTCATCAGCCTGTTCAGAACCTGACGGATCAAACAAAATGGAGGGAAGGCATACACCTCCAGGTTGTCCCAGGGGTGTTGGAACATGTCCTCCGCTAACGCTAAAGGATCTGGAACCACTGAACAGAATATCTCCAGTTTCCTGTTGAACCGAGTCAAAAAAGGTCCAACATAGGTCTCCCCAAAACCTGGTAGAGCTTGTCTGCTACTACTTGATGAAGGGACCACTCTGTGCCTAGGATTTGATCCCGACGACTAAGTTTGTCTGCGACCACATTCAGTTTGCCTGGGATATACCTGGATGAGAGCTCTACCGAATTGCTGACCGCCCACTGGTGAACCTAAATGGTCAAGGCATGAAGTTGACGCGAAACCAGGCCTTCATGTTTGTTCATATAGGCGACCACCCTGGTGTTGTCCAACATGAGAACGACAGAATGACCCTTTACTTTCTCCCAAAACTCCTTCAGACCCAGGAGAGCCCCTTTCAACTCCAAGACATTGATACGTTGCTGCTTGTCCTCCAAACTCCAAATGCCTGAAGCAATGAGGCCGCCTAAATGAGCGCCCCAACCTGCAAGGGAGGCGTCTGAGAACAGAAGGAAGTCTGGTGGAAGAGAACGCAGAGGGACACCCTTCAACAGATTCTGGTCGTCCAACCACCAACGAAGGTCTTCTCTCACTTCCAGAGACAGAGGAACCATTAACAGGGGAGAGTCCCTCGCCAGAGACCAGAATTCTCCCAGTCTCCATTGCAGAGACCGAAGATGAAGATGCCCATGGGGGACCAGCTTCTGCAGGGAAGACAATTCTCCCAGAAGAACCTGCCACTGATGAGCTGACTGATGTGACTCTGACAGGAAATTGCACTCCACCGTCTGCAACTTCTCCAATCTCTGATCCGACGGGAAAACTTTTGCCACTGTCGTATCGATGACCATGCGCAGGTAGAGAATCCTTTGAGTGGGTAAGAGGTTTGACTTTTCCTGGTTGACTAATATGCCCAGTTCCAGACAGAACTGAAGTAGACAATCCCTGTCCTGCAGCAGCTTCTCCCTGGAAACTGCCAAGCCTAACCAATCGTTGAGGTACCTCGGCAAACAGATCCTCTGAGCATGGGCCCAACTTGACACGAGAGAGAAGACCCTTGTGCACACTTGAGGGGCTGTCATCAGCCCGAAGCACAAGACTTTGAACTCGAAGACCTTGTCCACAAGAGAGAAGCGAAGGAACTTCCTGGACGTGGGATGAAGAGGGATTTGGAAGTATGCGTCCTTTAAGTCAATCAACAGCATGAAGTCGCCTTCCCTCAAGGCTGCCAACACCGAGCACGGGGTCTCCATCTTGAACAGTGTCTTCCTGCTAAAGTGATTCAAGGTGGATAAGTCAATCACAGGACTCCATCCTTCCGACGCTTTGGGCACCAAGAAGATGTGACTGTAAAACCCCGGGGACGGACGCACTACTTCCTCTATCGCATCCTTGTCCAGCATCTTCTGCACTTCTTCCCGAAGAGCCAAGAACTTCAGAGAATCTGGAGGATATGCCTTCCTGAGCTGCCGCTTGTCCGACAGAGGAGGAGAGAAGTCGAATGGCAGTAGATATCCCACCCGAAGGACATCTACCACCCACTTCTCTGCCCCATAACTCTGCCACTTGGCCCAATGGCCAGCTAGGCAACTCCCCATCCATGGCGCAGGAGAGGGAGAAGCGCCTAACCTACCGACAGCCCCCTTTACCTTTGCCCCTTGGGCCCCTTCTTGGCTTAAAGGAACGAGAGCGAATGGGGCGTTGATCTTCTGACTTGGGCTGTGTCTAACGGGAGGGCCCTGCCGAACTCGAGGTCCTCAACGGCCTACCAGATGACGATCTCCTTGACTGCTGCTAAACAGGGGGAGGAGGAGGAACCGGACGTCTCCGAGGACGAGACTCCGACTTAGACACGGCCTGGTGCACCAGTCTGTCTTTGTTGTCAGCCCGGCGCCGGTCTATCGCATTCTTGAGCTCTGTCCGAGGAAACAAAAACTGAGACTCCAACAGATCTCCGTTCCTCAATGCCAGCAAGGACTCTGTGTCGAGCGATCTCTCCATCCTAGACAAAGCCACGTCCCTTCTAATCAGAAGATTAGCCCATAAATTAGCACTGAGGTGAGCCAAATATGAAAACGCCTTGCCCCTGGACTGCTACAGACTGGCAGGTGAGGAGGCACTCACCAACCCTTCCGGGAACCTGTCGGAAGCTATCTTGGCAATATCCCCAGACCTCTGGTCTGGGTATATTGCCAAGATACCGTCTGCAACATAGAGGCCACCGTAGATTCCAATGCTCGGGCATCTTGCGGAGACAAGGACGGAGCCACTGACCTCACCTGTTCCAAAGTCAATCCTGGCTTCAGGCGAATAACGTCTGGGTTAAGATGGCGTGACAACAAAAATGCAGAGCTCGTGTGTAACACCCCGAGATTCGAGGCAGAGGATGAAGCATCTCCTGCAGATCGCACACCACTAACACTGCCCGAAACAACAGCACTCTCGGGAACACGTCCGCGTTGTTCCTCCCTCGAAGGCGAAGGAAGGACAAAGTCCTTAGCCTTCCAACACTTGATACTCAGATGGGGCATAGGGGGGGAAGAGGAAGAGGAAGACAGCACTGGTTTCTTATGCGCACTCTTCTCAGGAGCCGGGGACGAAACAACATGTTTCCTACCAGTCCTCCCACCCGATAAGGCAGCCAACTTCACATCCATATGCCCTCAGACTGAAGTGCCAGAGAAGGCTCCGATGACAAGGAAGGGAGATGTAGTGAACTGGGCGGCAGTGATGACGTCACAGCTGAGAAAGGCGGATCAGAGGAGATGACTGGGAGAGACACCATCGATGGGAGTGACATCACAAGTGGTGGTGACATCACGGCTTCCCCTCAGCGCGAGGGGGAATCAGACGCCACTGGCGGAGGAATACACAAAGACGAATCCTCTGACGTCATCAATAGGGGTTGACGCCATAGCGTCACTCTGACTCGAAGAAGCGGCAGCAGACACTGGCGGAGCAATACAAGATGGCCAACTTCTGCTCCCCACGAAGACGAGGCCGGGAGGAGGGGGGATGGCCTGGCCAGATTGGGGAGGGGGGGTGCGAGCCTCCACAAAATGCACTAGCAACCCCTCCAAGGACGGGGGACCCCCTAGCCCGAGTGTCTTCCAAATCGCCGCCATTCTGGACGCCTCCGACTCTAGAATCAAATAAACTCCTGAGGAAGAAGGGGCTACATTACAAACATTAGACTGGTGGGCTCCTGATACTTCCATCAACGAATCAATGGAAGAAAAGGAAGGAGACGCAGGGACAACGCTACTATGGGGGCTGACTACTGCAGGAGACAAACCATCAGGAAGAGGCGAAAAACCTTCCCAAGTAGGAAGAGTCGAAACCCTCCGATGTTCTCTCTTGCCATAAAACAACCTCCGCTGCTCCTTAGGCCATGCCCGGAATTCCGTGCAAGGATTTGTGATAGTACAAAAATTAGAACGACACCTACTCCACATTATGTGAGGGTCAGTCGCTGCCAAAGCCAGAAAACGAGAACATGGAAAACCTGGAATTCCGGGGCACAAACGCTAATGCCGAGAAGGAGCAGAAGAAGCCATAATATCAGCCAAACACACACACACACACATTAAACACAAGCAAAACAGGCAATGAACCAGAAAAAAAGAATGGCGTAGCAGCATCATCCTTGACCAATCCTCACCCGAGCTACTCATGTGTTGCCAGATATCACAAGATTCCTTGCTTTCATCTGCTTTTTAACCGGATCCAGCTAGGCGCTAGAAATTATCCTATTGGTAAGACCGAAGGTTTGTTAGCGTATGAACAACATATAATTACTGCCAAACCAATTCCAGGCCCCCACTCAGGCCGAACACTACCTTAGAGCTGTAGCCATAGCAGCCCCAGTTACAGTTTAAATGGTGGCAGCAGTGGGATGTAATCAAAAGTTTTAGTGTCGGCATAAGAGATTTCAATCCAAACCCTCCACTCAAAGAAAGATAGAAAGTTCTCCACAAAAGACAGTTACCAAGTGCTTCTCCCAAATACGAAGACAATTACCGAGTCGTAACATAACAATTTAAGTGTTCCACCAAGAAAAAAAAGCCACCCACACTTCATGAAAAAGAAACTCCACTCCGAAGAACAAGAATAGTCTAAAGAAGTTACCACTGGAAAAAGATGTCGAACGCGTAAAAACAATTAAGAAGACATATCGAGGGGATATGCGTTTCCCGTCCCATAGCGAGGGAAGAGAGAGGGGAGGGGAAAACAACACATCATTCAACGTGAGATAGATGACTGCAAGTCAAACACAACACAGACCAGACGTAGCCCAGTTCCGAAGACAATAAAGGTAAGTCCCAAATAATGTCCTAACACACACAAGACAGTAAACTTTAATTGAAAGTAAATTACGTGATTAACATTTCAGTTAGAAGATTTTAAGATACATAGATTTGTACTTTGAGATTGAATATTTACACACCAAACTTTTATTGGCAACGAAATTTTACGACATTTCTTCATTTTACTAATTCTAACTAATCAACTACGTACCAAGATTTTCCCAAACATTCGTATTTCCTAACCAATAACTTTAAATTTCAATTTTAATTCTAATTGTGTCATTTAAGTTGGTTTTTATGATTTCTTATACTTTAAGAATTTTTTATTTTGTTTTAACATTTGCTTTTTACTCTGATTTGTTAAAGCAGGTGAATGTCAATCTGTTTTTGCTTTGTTTTGTTTAAAGGGCGTTTAGGATAACAAGGGTAATTCACAGGAGGTTTCTCGTTAGCGTACACTTTATGGTCCTTACAGACCTTACAGACCTTACATCTTGTTCGGGTTGCCCCAGGTCCCTCAGTGTGAGGCACCTCTAATGTCTACCAGAGAGTTGCTAGTACATCTTCCAGTATATTTTGCATCTTCCAATCTTGGATGGTCTGGGATGCAGTTTAGATATTTGTCGAGCTTATTCTTAAACACATCTACGCTCACTCCTGATATATTCCTCAGATGAGCTGGCAACGCATTGAATAGACGCTGCATTATCGATGCTGGTGCGTAGTGGATTAATGTCCTGTGTGCTTTCCTTATTTTTCCTGGTATAGTTTTGGGCACTATTAATCTACCTCTGCTTGCTCTTTCTGATATTTTTAGTTCCATGATATTTTCTGCTATTCCTTCTATCTGTTTCCATGCCTGAATTATCATGTAGCGTTCTCTCTTCTCCTTTTATAGACTATATAATTTTAAGAATTGTAGTCTTTCCCAGTAGTCTAGGTCCTTAACTTCTTCTATTCTAGCTGTAAAGGACCTTTGTACACTCTCTATTTGTGCAATATCCTTTTGATAGTGTGGGTACCATATCATATTGCAATATTCAAGTGGACTACGAACATATGTTTTATAAAGCATAATCATGTGTTCAGCTTTTCTTGTTTTGAAGTGCCGTAACAACATTCCCATTTTTGCTTTACATTTTGCCAACAGAGTTGCTATTTGATCATTGCATAACATGTTCCTATTCATCATCACACCAAGGTCTTTAACTGCTTCCTTATTTGTGATGGTCTCATTATTAGGTCCCTTATATGCATATAGCTTTCTTTCTCTGTCTCCATAATTTATTGATTCAAATTTATCAGAGTTAAATACCATCCTATTTACCTCTGCCCAATCATATACTTTGTTAAGGTCTCTTTGTAGAGCGTTCCTATCTTCATCACAAGTAATTTCTCTACTTATTCTTGTGTCATCTGCGAAACTACTCACTACCGAATCCTTAACATTATTGTCTATGTCTTCAATCATAATAACAAACAGTATTGCAGCTAACACCGTACCTTGCGGCACACCGGATATTACCTTGGCTTCATCCGATTTCTCGTCGTTTGCAATAACTATCTGTTTTCTGTTGTGTAAAAATTCTTTTAACCCTCTTAAGCCGGAGCCCTAAAAATCAAAACGTCTCCCGTATGCCGGGCCTGGTTTGGAGTGAGCGCGGAAGTGGAAAAAATAATTTTTTCAAAAAATTACAGCGCGCGTACTTTTGAAGATTAAGAGTTCATTTTGGCTCCTTTTTTTGTCATTGCCTGAAGTTTAGAATGCAACCATCAGAAATGAAAAATAATATCATTATCATATGTAAATAATGCGATATATGGTAGCGAAAAAAAAAAATTCATACATAATTGTATTCAAATCACGCTGTGCAGAAAACGGTCAAAGCTAACCAGTTACTTTTTTTTGCGTTGTATTGTACACTAAATTGCGATCATTTGATATATAATACATTGTAAAACAATAAAAGTAACCACCCGGAAAAATATTATCACAAAATGATGTACGAATTCGTAACGCGCGGACGCAAAAAAATATTTTTTTCAAAAATTCACCGTAATTCTAAATAATGTTCTAGAGACTTCCAATTTGTTTCAAAATTAAGACAAATGATTGAATATTACGATACTGTAAGAGTTTTAGATTAGAATTGCAGATTTCGACCATTTCGGACGAGTTAAATTTGACCGAATGTCGAAATTTTAATATATATATTTTTTCATATGCTCATATTTCGAAGATGGAAAAAGCTACAACCTTCAATTATTTTTTATTGTATTCTTCATGAATTTGCGCACATTTTGATATATGAAACTCTATAAAAGGCTAATATGAAAAGGAGCAAATATTAGGATAATGCCATGTACGTATTTCGGAGACTTGCGGCGCGAATCGGCGCGCGGAGTGAAGGTAAATATATTTTTCAAAAATTCACCATAAATCACAATATTGTTTTAGAGACTTCAAATTTGTTTCAAAATGAAGAAACATGACGGAATATTACTAGGCCGTAAGAGTTTTAGCTTACAATTGCGTTTTTCAACTATTTCGGTAGAGTCAAATTTGACCGAACGTGGTTTTTTTTTCTATTTATCGTGATTTATATGCAAATATTTCGAAAAAGAGAAAAGCTACAACCTTCAATCATTTTTAGTTGTATTCTACATGAATTGCGCACATTTTCATATATAAAACTTTATGAAACAGCTAATTTTAAATGGTGCAAACATTTCGACAATCGCACAAAAAAATTCTGATTTTTTCGGAAGAGTTACCGCGCGAACGTAATTTTTTTTTTTTTCATAAATTCACCATAAATCAAAATATTGTGCTAGAGACTTCCAAGTCGTTGCAAAATGAAGGTAAATGAATGAATATTACTAGAATATAAGAGTTTTAGCTTACAATTGCGTTTTTTCGACCATTTCGGTAGAGTCAAAGCTGACCGAAAGTTGAAATTTTTGCACTTAACGTTATTTATATGAAAATATTTCAAAAACTGATAAAAGCTACAACCATGGGTTGTCTTTTGTTGTATTTTGCATGAAATTGCGCACATTTCCATATATAAAACTTTATGTAACGGCAAATTTAAAAGGGTGCAAACATTAGGACAATCGCACGAAAAAATTTATCGGAAGAGTTATCGCACGAACGTAAGGAAAAAGTTTTTTCATAAATTCACCATAAATCGAAATATTGTGCTAGAGACGTCCAATTTGTTGCAAAATGAAGGCAAATGATTGAATATTACTATAATATAAGAATTTTAGCTTACAATTGCGTTTCTCGACCATTCTGTAGAGTCAAAGTTGACCGAAGGTTGAAATTTTTGCACTTATCGTATTTATATGAAAATATTTCAAAATTGATAAAAGCTACAATCATGAGTATTTTTTAGTTGTATTGTGCATGAAATTGCGCACATTTTCATATATAATACTTCATGTAAAGGATAATTTAAAATGGTGCAATAATTATGTCAAAGTGACGAAATAATTCCGAGATGTGTCACTGATACTTTTAGTGCGATAAGAAAGAAATTCGCGCTTGCGCGCCTGCGTAGCGATTGTAAACAAAACAACGCCTTGATCCGTGAACTCCCAGCATCCCCCAAGGCGCGTGATACAAAAGTTTTCGGCTGGTAGGCCTATAAGTATTTTTCCGCGAATTTTTAAAAAAACTTTTTTGAGCCGACGTATGATACGTCCAATCGGCATACGGGAGACATTTTGACTCGACGTTTAATACGTCCAATCGGCGTAAGAGGGTTAACCATCTTCCTACTTTATCCACGATATTGTGTTTTCTAATTTTCTTCGCCAATATATTATGGTCTACTTTATCAAAAGCTTTTGCAAAGTCTAAATAAACCACATCTGTTTCAATTTTTTCATTTCCCGCTTTTCATATTTTTGAATATGTTTTCACGGTGGACTAACAGTTGGGTTTGTGTACTTTTTTCCGGGTACGAAACCATGTTGTCCTTTATTAAACAAATTATTTTTTATTAAATGTTTCATAATATTTTTCTTCATTACCCTTTCATACACTTTCATAATATGTGATGTTAGACTCACAGGCCTATAATTACTTGCCTCTAGTCTTGATCCCCTTTTGAAAGTAGGGGTAATATATGCTAATTTGTGCTCATCATATATCTTGCCTGTATCTACACTTTGTCTTAATAATATTGCAAGTGGCTTTGCGATAGAATGAACTACTTTCTTTAACAAAATAGCAGGAATTCCATCAGGCCCTGCAGCAGCTCCATTTTTAATTTCATTAATAACCTGCACAATATCAGCTTCATTAATATCTATGTCAGCTAAATATTCACTATTTTCATCCCTTACTTCTATATCATTATCTTCATTATCTATTCTAGGGGTGAATTCTCTCTTATATCGTTCTGCCAGTATGTTGCAAATTTCCTTTTTTTCATTCGTTAATCTCCCTTCAATTCTCAGAGGGCCTATTTCTATTCTTCTTTTATTCATCTTCTTCGCATATGAGTATAATAGTTTGGGGTTTTGCTGATATTTAATAGGGTTTTTTCTTCCAAGTCCCGTTTTTCATTTTCTTTTGATTGTATAATCTTTTGTTCTGCATTTCTATCTTACTTTTTAGTTCTATAACTTTCCATGCATTTTTTTCTTTTGCAAGACCTTTTTTCCACTTTCTGATTTTCTGGAACAAGATCCTTCTGTCTCTTGGTATGCATGAATGATGTTTACTTTTCTTCTTCGGTATATATTTTTCCACTATTATCTCCAATATTTTATATAATATCTCCGTATTTACCCTTATGTCATCACTTACGAAAATGTTATCCCAATCTTTGTTTAATTCTTCATTAATTTCTGACCATTTTATATTTTTACTGTAGAAGTTGTATTTTCCATATCCTTCCCACTTTTTCATTTCTTGCTTATCTCTATTTTCACTTGCTTTGGAATGAACTGTTAATTCTATGACATTATGGTCTGAAATACTCGCATTATAAACTATTATTTCTTTAACATAATTCATCTCGTTCACAAATACTAGGTCTAAAGTATTTTCCTTTCTTGTTGGCAGGTCAGAGAGTTCAGTATCGTTTTACCAGTAGGGTTTTGTGGTTGCTTAAGAATCGCTTACCAGTAATGTAAGACTTAGAGAATATTTCTTGGGGAAAATTCTTTTTTTGTGATTGAATATGAAGTTTTTATGATAAAACAAAGTTTAATGTATACTTACCTGGCAGGTATATATATAGCTATATTCTCTGTTCCACCTGGCAGAAATTTTCAAAACTCGCGGCAAACGCTAGTAACCTATTAGTAGTTCAGGCAACCACCACCCCGTTACCGTGGCGCTAGCGCTAGGAACCGTTCCCAATTGGGCCAGATTTTCTCTGAACCCTGTCTCCTGAGGGGAGGCTGGGTGGAATTAAATTATATATACCTGCCAGGTAAGTATACATTAAACTTTGTTTTATCATAAAAACTTCATTTTAATGTATGACACTTACCTGGCAGGTATATATATAGCTGATTGACACATTTGGAGGTGGGTCAAAGACAGCAACATTCTTAGAGTATAAAAATATTATTAAAATATTATTAAAACTCTAGGTTCCTTACCTGCTAAGGTAGCTGACTTCATAGGTCCTGCCTCTAAGCCTGCTTAAACCTTAGTAGCTCTCAACAAGGAAGTGTCCTGTATGTTGAAGAAGCTAAGACTGGAACTGACAAAACTGGACGTGACCAATGTGTTGACAGATCCGTACAGCCCTCTTATGCCACGGCATTCAAGCTAGTAATAGATCATTTACCTGAACTACACACACACCATCACCGGATAATACTAACAAGACTGAGAAAAGTACCGCACACTTTTCTCAGACGACCAATAAACACAAACACCATCA
This sequence comes from Macrobrachium nipponense, assembly GCF_015104395.2. Lineage (NCBI taxonomy): Eukaryota > Metazoa > Arthropoda > Malacostraca > Decapoda > Palaemonidae > Macrobrachium > Macrobrachium nipponense. The sequence goes on from NC_087202.1 coordinate 20,332,691, forward strand.
CCTAATAACATCAACTAGCTTAAAAGAAGGTTATGGGGTAGTAACTCCTTTGCCCAATACTGTACCCGAGGACACGTATGGACCTAGCGTCTGACAATTATCAAAGGTTGTCTGCACATCCCTAAGATAATGAGACGCAAATATTGAATTAGTTCTCCAATATGTGGATTCAATAATTTCCTTGAGGGCTAAATTCTTTTTAAAAGCTAATGAAGTCGCCACTGCTCTGACTTCATGAGCCTTCACTTTCAAAATACCAAAGTTCTGCTCTTGACACAGCATATGAGCCTCTTTAATTAACTCTCTCATGAAGAAGGCTAGAGCGTTCTTCGTCATGGGTTTGCTGGGGTCTTTAACTGAACACCACAGAGCATCAGACTTCCCTCTGATACCTCTTGTTCTTTCCGTATAACACCGCAACGCTCTCACTGGGCAGAGAACTCTTTCTTGCTCGTGACCCACTAACTCAGCCAAACCCAAAACTTCAAAGGATCTTGGCCAAGGATTAGCTGGATTCTCATTCTTGGCCAAGAAACCTTCTTGGAATGAACACACTGCGTTGCCATGTCTCCATCCCACCTTCTTCGATATGGCCTGAAGCTCACTAACTCTTTTAGCAGTTGCCAATGCTACTAAAAAGATAGTCTTCTTAGCAAGATCTCTCAGAGAGGCTTCCTCTAAAGGCTCGAATTTGCTAGAAGTTAAATACTTCAAGACCACATCAAGGTTCCAAGCCGGTGGCCTGCATTGTGATAGTTTCTTCGTACCAAATGACCTAATCAGATCTCGAAGGTCTAAGTTATTCGAGATGTCTAGGCCCCTGTGTCTAAACACTGAGGTTAGCATACTCTTATAACCTTTAATTGTCGAAACTGACAAGCGTAAATCCTTCCTCAAGTATAGAAGGAAATCTGCGATTTGGGTCACAGAGGTACTGGATGAAGACACTTTCCTGTTTCTTACACCACTTCCGGAATTGTCCCACTTCGACTGATATACTGTGATTGTGGAGGTTCTTCTGGCTCTAGCCACTGCACTGGCCACCTCTCTAGAATATCCCCTCGCTCTGACCAGACGTTCGATAGTCTGAACGCAGTCAGACCCAGAGCGAGGGTATTCTTGTGAAACCTGTCGAAGTGGGGTTGTCTGAGTAAATCTACTCTTAGCGGAAGAGTCCTTGGCGTATCCACTGTCCATTCCAGTACCTCTGTGAACCAACTTTGGGCCGGCCAAAATGGGGCTATTAAGGTCATCCTCGTCCCCTGGCTCTCCCTGAACTTCTTCATCACTTTCCCCAGTACCTTGAACGGAGGAAAAGCGTACAGATCTAAGTTTGACCAATCCATCAGGAATGCGTCGACCGCCACTGCTTCCTGGTCTGGGATCGGAGAGCAATAGGTTGGTAACCTTTTTGTTCTGGCTGTCGCAAACAGATCTATTACTGGACGGCCCCACAACTTCCACAGGCTCTGGCAAACCTCCATGTGCAAAGTCCACTCCGTCGAGAGAACTTGTTCTCTTCTGCTCAACAGGTCCGCACCCACATTCTTCTCTCCTTGTATAAACCTGGTGAGTACCACGACCTTTTCCTCTTCCGCCCAAAGCAGAACTTCCTTTGCCAGCTTGTAAAGGGGAAAGGAATGAGTCCCTCCTTGATTCCGGATATATGCCAGCGCCGTGGTGTTGTCCGAGTTGACCTGCACCGTCTTGTCTCGAATCAACTCTCTGAAGTGCTTCAAAGCCAAGAAAATTGCCATCAGTTCCTTCCTGTTTATGTGCCACTTTGTCTCTTCCTTGCTCCAAAGTCCCGACACCTCTTGAGGGCCTAATGTCGCTCCCCAACCCACGTCCGACGCGTCGGAAAATAAGGCGAGGTCTGGGCTCTTCTGCTGAAGCGACATCCCTCTTGCTAACCTGCCTGGAGTTAGCCACCACTTTAATTCCTCCTTTACTTCGGCCGGAATTAGAAACTGGAAGGAGTCCGGTTGTAATTTTCTTGGCCATGAATCCTTCAGGAAAAACTGTAGAGGTCTCATGTGCAGCCTTCCTAAAGAAATGAACCTCTCTAGCGAAGAGAGTGTGCCCAGTAGACTCATCCACTCTCTTGCTGAGCATCGGTCCTTCTTTAGAAAGTCCTGCACCTTCCGAATGCATTGGGCTTGCCTTCGGGGGACGGAAAAGCCCGAAAAGTCACTGCCGATATCTGAATCCCCAAATAAACTATCTGTTGCTGGGGATCCAATTGAGACTTTCCCATATTTACTACCAGACCTAGGTCTCTTGCTAAGTCCAATGTTTGACTCAAGTCCTCCAGACATTGACTTCTTGATTGGGATCTTATCAACCAGTCGTCCAGATAAAAAGACACTCTGATCCCTCTTAAATGTAACCATCTCGCCACATTGGACATCATCCTCGTGAAAACTTGAGGGGCTGTGCAAAGGCCGAAGCATAGGGCCTTGAACTGAAAGACCCTGTCCTGAATCACAAACCTTAGATACTTCCTGCTTCCTGGATGAATCGGAATATGGAAGTATGCGTCTTGTAAGTCCAGGGTCGTCATCCAGTCCCCTGGACGTACCGCTGCCAGTACTGAATCGTTCGTCTCCATGGTGAACTTGGTCTTTTCTACGAAAAGATTCAGTTGACTTACGTCCAGAACTGGCCTCCAACCTCCCGAGGACTTTGCAACCAGGAACAGACGGTTGTAAAATCCCGGAGATTCGTGATCCAGAACAGGCTCTATGGCTCCTTTCTCCAGCATGGACGCTACTTGCTCCCACAGAGCAGCTTTCTTCTCTAAATCGTTGTAATTTGCCCCGAGGGCTCTCGGAGATGTTGCGAGAGGAGGTCTCTTCAAGAAAGGAATCTTGTACCCTTCCCGAGCTACGTTGACAGCCCAGGGATCTGCCTTCATATCTTGCCAAACTTCCCAGAAACCTTGAAGTCTGGCTCCCCACTGTCGTCTGGAGGACTGAGTTCTCATTCTTTAGAGGGAGTCTTGGCTCCTCTTTTAGAGGGAACTCTCTTACCCCTAAAGGCGGGTCGAGCGAATGTTCTTCCTCGAAAGGGCTGTTGCGAAGGCCTAGTATCCTTTGGAGTCTTCTTCACTAACTTGGGTGGTAAGAACTTCTTAACTGAAGATGAGAGAAGATCTTGAGTGGCCTTCTGAGAAAGGGAGAGAGCTATATCCCTAATCACCTCTGAAGGAAACAGCTGTTTCGACAGAGGAGAGAACATCAACTCCGACTTCTGAGAGTTCGAAACTCCTTTAGAAGCGAAAGAACACAACAGCGATCTCTTCTTAAAGTACTCCTGCGTGAATAACGAAGCCAGTTCATTCGTTCCGTCTCCCAGAGCCTTGTCCATGCAGGACATAATGCTCTTAGCTGTCTCTACATTCCTGCGAAGGTCCTCCTTCTTTACTAGGGAGTTCGCAAGTGCTCACAAAGACCAATCCAGGAAATTGAAGACTTCGAAAGTCCTAAAAATCCCTTTAAAAAGATGGTCAAATTCTGAAGACGTCCACCAGACCTTAGCAGACTGTAACGCCTGTCTGCGTGAGCTGTCTACTATACTGGAGAAGTCCCCCTGGGAGGAGGCAGGTACTCCCAGGCCTAGACTTTCTCCAGTAGCGTACCATACTCCTGATTTAGAAGCTAACTTAGCTGGTGGAAACAGAAAAGAGTATTTTCCCGCTTCTTTCTTCTCCTTCATCCAGTCATTCACCCGTTGAAGGGCCTTTTCTTCGCCGAAATTGACATCGTCATCTTCAGGAAAGAGGACTTCTTTGGAGTCCTAGTCTTGGAAAATTGAGATAAGGGGGATAACGGAGCTGTCGGTTTAAATTCCCCCCCACCCCCTCAAAAATAGCCATAAGACGTGAAGTTAGAACCTTATAATCTGAAGAAGGTTCCGTATTCTTTCCCTCCATTAATTCCAATTCTTCTTCTGCTGAAGAAATGTCTTGGAACTCATTGTCGAGTTGACGCTTCGTTGACGGAATAGCGTCCTGCCGCCTGCGTCCTGCGGCCACCGAAGAATCTTCGTCCTGCCGCCTCTTGCTGTCCTGCCGCCTGCGTCCTGCGTCCATCGTAGCGACGCCTGCTTCCTGTCGCCTGCGTCCTGCGTCCACAATTAGTTCCGCGTCCTGATGTTTGCGTCCTGCTTCCTCCGAAAGCATTCTCTTCCTGTGTTCTGCGTCCTGCAAAACCAAGCGATCGCTTGTCTTCCTAGCGCTAGAGCGCCCTGAGTCCTCGGCGAACGCGTCCTTGTATTTCGTTTTAGAAGACTTAATGGGAAGGAAATCATCCTTACGCCTCGAAGATGTTTGCTCAGGCGGATCCCAGGACTTCACCAGAACTGCCAGCTTGGACTGCATCTCCCTTAAGAAACCCTTCGTACTATCCTCCTGAATGGTAGACGACGAAAGAGGAGGATTACGAGCGGGACTGCGACCTAACGGAGAGCGATCTTGCACTCTACCCGACGGAGAAAGACGAGGGGAAGATACACAAGAAGACGGAGGAGATTCTCCCATCGCCATACCAGGCCGAGAAGGACGTATAGCGCCAGTGCGTCCTGAGTCTTCTCTAGCACGAAACAACTTGTTCCTCTTGATCGGAACTGCGTCCCCGTCTTCTGAGGAGGACAACACCTCAGGACTACTCCAAGTCTCACGATCTTGTCTCTCGAGAGCCGCTGATGTCCTGAAAGACCTCTTGAGGGGGCGAGACACCACTGTGTACCGACGTTCTCGTTCGGAAGTCGAACCTTCCGAGGACGCACACTTCCCAGTTACGCCTTTTCTGCGGCGAACTGCAACAGCCTGGGAACTTGCAACAGGACTGTTCGAAGGGACGCCTGACCGCGGCAAAACCTCTCTCGCCTCCCTTCGACTGTCGACATGCCTTCTCCCTTGGGTCTGGGAGCTTGACAGAGGTCTAGGTCTAGGAGCACGAGAGAGACGATCAGACGCCCCCTCCACTACACTTTCACTGACATCGAAAGCACTAACTCTATCTGTAAGTCGCTGTATTTGGTCGCCCATGGACGCAAGGGCAGCGAACACCTTCACAATATTTGTATCGTTCGCCTCCTCCGATACAGCAGCGGGCGCAGGAGATACCTGGGGAGAAGGAACTACCAACTCTACATTAGAAGGAGCTGGAGAGGAAATACATTCACTCCTTTTACTAGAAGAATTTGACTTCTCACTACGAGAAACAGACCTCCTTACACGATCTTTCTCAAGTCTCTCAACATATTTCATAAATATCTTCCATTCCTTCTCTGATAAATTCTCACATTCAATGCATCTATTCTCCCAAGTACACACATTCTCCCTACACTTCTTACAAATGGTATGAGGGTCGACCGAAGCTTTCGGCAATCTTACCTTACACCCCTCTTTTACACACACACTAAACATACTTCCAGAATCAGACATCTTTAAAGAACAATCCAAAGCGAATGCCAAGCTAACGTTTCCGAGTACAATACCAAAAATCCATGAAAAGTCAGCAACGAGAATGAAAATTCTAGCAGGGAACCACCAACAATGTTGCCGGTTCGGCTGGCAGAGAAAATCTGGCCCAATTGGGAACGGTTCCTAGCGCTAGCGCCACGGTAACGGGGTGGTGGTTGCCTGAACTACTAATAGGTTACTAGCGTTTGCCGCGAGTTTTGAAAATTTCTGCCAGGTGGAACAGAGAATATAGCTATATATATACCTGCCAGGTAAGTGTCATACATTAAAACGTAAAGTAAAAGTGTCTTATTCTATTAATTTTTTTTACGGGATATTACTGCCATAACTTTAATAATTTTAGACATACTCACTGTTTAAGAAACTTCTTAATTAACGAGAAGATGGTACGAAAGAGATCGGCCCGAAATAAGAAAGCAAGAACTCTTGCTCACACTAGAAGTCAAACGAGGAAATTAGATGTGGCTGAGGGAACAGTCAACTAACTCAGATGCCGCAGCAATGGGAACACGTAGCAGACATGCAATTGTTCAAATAGCTAAGTTTTGTGGAAGAAGGGAAGGTCAGGATACCTGTAAATTAGAAAACTGCATGGAATAAGTAGGGATACGCCTAAGCAACATGACGGGTACAGATAAGGAAAAACTTCTTGAAGCCAAGAGCTATCTCGACCTGGAGCTTAGAACAATATGTCCATGAGACATATCAAAGGCTTGGGAATTGGGAAGAACTGAAACAGTTCCTTAGGAAAATATATTCCCCAGAAGGCGAGACCGATCCGGTGATCTGTCTTGCAAACGTATTCCGCGACATGAGAACACGCGAGGACCTTAGTAACCCATCAATCTATGACAATGAGTTGGATCAGGTACTTTCCAACAATCAGTGGATAATTACAGAAGGGGATAAAAAAGGAATAACAATTGAGAATTGTGCAAAATGATGCATTTATCATTGCTCTTGGGAATCTTACCTGAAGAGGTCACCGCAAAAATGAACTGCAAATGGGGAACAGCAGATGATGTAACAGAAATTGATTTAGAAGTCAGGAAAATCTTAGGTAAGAATCCTGAAGGGGATGATCGGTCTCCACCCATAACCACCCAGGATGGGAAGGTGAGAAGACAGGATAACTAGAGCAACAAGGTTTAGGGACTGACGGTGACAGGGAACCACTAGTCAAAGATAAGAAGAAAGGGAAAAAAGGGGTTGAGAAATTATTAATATTAGCAAATTCGACTTGCCTCAAATTGTGATAAAATTTTAATCCAGTGAAAATAGTAAGAGATAAGCACAAGTAGTCCTAAGAATATGTATAAGGTCAGCAAAGGTTGAATCGGTTATATTTTCTCACTTAAATTTGAACTCAGAGGTAGACTGTAAAATCACATACGTTCATAGTAATAATATCTAGGTAATACGACTGATAGATTGTCCATTCAAAGCCAGGAAGAATTTCATAAAAGAGAAGGTAAGGTTTTAGTAACAAGGAATATACAGTTAGCTTTGACCATTTGTTAATAGGTTATCCAATCATGAATAGACAAGGGGTCAACATTAACGCACCTAGAGAGCAATTAGTAATTAAAAGATTTCTAGAATACCAATATGCAGGTTAATTAGAAGAACCTAGACTCGAGAGAATTCCTGAATGGAAAGTATTCTGAAGAAAGATAAGACAGAGGGAAGACGTCCAGAATGTAACACGAGTTCATAACAGATCAATAACTTCTTGGAATCAAATCAAGACACTTACTTAGAATTAGAAGGGGAGTTAAAACTTAAACCTGGAGAAAGTATGTGGGAAGAATGTACAGTAAATCCAACTTTTGAAGGGAAGGAAAATTCTCACACCTACTGAAAGGTCCCAAGTAAATGGAATACATTATTCTTCTAGTTTACATGAAGTTAGACAGAGCAAACTAGCTTTACAGGCTACAAATAACAGAGGAGGAAAGATTAAGTTAACACCAGGTACAGAGATAGGCCTAGCAGAACTATACAACATACCTATTCGAGTCGTAGAAGGGGACATGGTAGCACCAATCAGTAAAGAAAATGAAAATTCTGCTCATAAAACTGAGAAGGGCTAAGTTAGAATCTCATTTAAGGGACATAAAGGGAAAATCTTGCTAGAAGGGAAATTATAGACTTATTGTGCGAATGTAAAGGTATAGTCGCTCTTGGCGGCGACACATGAGGAAATACAGGCGAAATAATGCACAAAATAGTCATTCATTCCACTAACTAGATAGCCAATCTACACATCAGCCTATAGAGTAGAACATTCCCAGAGGGAGATCATTGAAAGAGAAGTACAAGGAATGAATAGACAAGGAATAATAGAACCATCAAAATCCCCATAGTCTTTTCCACTTTTACTAGTTCCAAAGGGGACAAAAAACATATAGTCGTCGTAGATTTCAGAAAATTGAATAAAATTACTGGAAACGATCTTTATCCAATGACGTAGATGCGAGATTTTGTCACCACTATAAGGTTCAAGAAGTATTTCACCACTATAGATTTATTGCAGATTCTTGCAAACCCTCTTGACGAAGAAAGTAAACCTTTGAGTTTTCTCCACTAGTAACGACAAGTATCAATGTGCAAGGATGCCTTATGGTCTAAAGTATAACCCCATAACTTTGTAAGATAAAATGGATAAGAATTTGGGTAATTTAATAGGCAAAAGGGTGCAATGCCACATAGACGATTTGGTAATAACAGATAACAGCAAGATGCCCTAGAGGAACACAGAAATAGTAAGAGAAGTCCTAAGGAGATTAAAAGAAACAAACCTCAAGTCAAGGTTAAAAGGGTTGCAATTTCCTTACAAGGCAAATGGACTACTTTGGACTTACAGTAATTGAAAGGGGTGTACAAGTAAACTAATTAAGGATTAAGTCAATTAAGGAATACCCTACACATCAATGTTAGAAGGACGTAATGTAATTTTAAGTTTAGTCGGTATTTACCTAAGGTATGTAAAGAGCTTAGCAGTCATATCAGCTCCACTGACAGAGTTGGTAAAGGAACACGTTATCATTTACGTGGACAGCGAAGCAACAAGAAGCATTTGTTGAAACTGAAAGGATTAACACATCTCTGGTACTTAGTTTCCCGGACTTTCGTGAAGAAATTCTATTGGCCACCGAAGCAAGCTGCACCGGAATAGGAGCGTGCTTAATGCAAAGACACGATGATAAATAATCAGGCTATAGCATATTACAGTAGGAAATTAAGGCCCCCAGAGGCAGATGAGATAGCAATGTACATTGATCACTCAGCTGCAGAAGAAAATTAAGAATCCGAATTTTTCCAGAGGTAGAGCCTGTTGGTTTATGACAGCCAAGGACTATAATATAGAGGTGAACATATGTCCCTGGGAAGACAAAGCAGGAGATATCGTGTGAGAGTGATACAACTTTACGAGGAAGGCCTTAAAACTGGTGTAATTAGCCATATAATTGGCGTGAAACCACCGACTGTCCAGAACATTCTGAAAACTTTTCATGAGTCGGGAGGGGAGGAAGTACCCAAGGCTAGGACCAGCACTGGGAGGCCCCCTATTATTAGTAAGAAGGGGTTAAGAATTCTCGCCAGGAACATTGAGGTACTTCTTTCCCTCTCGATTCACGAAAAGTTTTCAGAATGTTTTGGACAGTCCATTGTTTCACGCCAATTTTTTGGCTAATTACACCAGTTTTAAGGCCTTCCTCGTAAAGTTGTATCACTCTCACACGATATCTCAATGGAAGTATACGGTTTAGACATTGTTAATACAACCACACTCACTCAACCACACAAAATAATGTTAGAAACGGCTATGGCAGAGCACGAGAAAAGAATTCGACATCAAACTGTCACAACGTCCAACAGGTTACTGAAGAGCTCTTACACAGAGTTACACTTTCTGTGAGTGAGCCAGTAGCTCTAGTTAAGTTCCCAATTAGTCAATTTCACTCAGCCGAATTTTTTTTCGTTTCAATTGCTGATTTTCAATGGCATTGGATTAAGATTCGTGCACTGGGGATCATACCGCCAAATAGAATATACTTTGTGGCTTAGAGATTGTGGAATTGAATATATCCACGACTGGCCAGGGAGTTCCCCAGCCATTTCAATCATTAAGCAATCATAAAAAGAAAGTTACTGAATGTGGATACGTCTTGCAGCGCAAAGTTTGAAACGCGCTTGGGACGATCTGCACGAGTCCCTCCTGTAGCGGTTTTCAGATTCAATGCCCAGGACACTCCAGAAAGTCCGTAAACGTTGTGGCATGCCTGTCAAGTACTAGGGCAGCAGTTGGTGATTATTCATTCCAAATTTTATGATGGTTGCTTTAATAAGGGATTTTTCTTGAATATTTTTAGTTTGTTGTACTCTTTTTCTTCTTCCATCTTCCCTACCACGCAAAGTATTATGACTGGTACTATACATGCATACATATATATAGTACATATATATATAATATATATATATATATATATATATATATATATATATATATATATATATATATATATATATATATATCTATATATAGATATAATATATATAATATATATATATATATATATATATATATATATATATATATATAATAATATATATATATATATATCTGACGATAGATATTAATTTCTCGATATAATGTGGTTCGGATCCCACAATAAGCTGTAGGTCCTGTTCCTAAGTGACCAATTGGTTCCTAGCCACGTAAAATTGTCTAATCCTTTGGGCCAGCCCTAGGAGAGCTGTTAATCAGTTCAGTGGTCTGGTAAAACTAAGATATACTTTTTTCCTTCCTTGAAGTGAGAGGACATTTTCTTGTACGGCTGTCAGGAATTGTCCCACATGCACGAATATTTTGATGTGCTAACTCACTCAGGAGATTGTAACTTGTTAAGAAATTATCGAAAAATACAACACGTTCATCTTTAGTAGCCACTGGCTGCAACATATTCATGACAACATGGGTTCCAAGAGGCAAGGCTCTCTTTGATTCTTTACACAGTATATTTCAAAATTATAAGGATACCCATCTGCACTGCACAAAATCCACATTTTATAGCCAAATCTCACAGGCTTGTTTTTCAGAAACTGTTTTGCACTGTGATGTCCATGGTAGGGAATCATTGACTCATCTATACTGAGATATTCATGAAAAATTAGCCTGACATCTCTCTCTAAGCATTTCGAGTAAAGGTAAAACTTGCAATCTTGGAGTCAGCTAAGTTACTGTTATCAGGGACTGAAAATATCTCTTGATTGATCGAAACCTGTCTCTACTCATTGTTTTGGGGAATATTGGTATTTCTAGGTCTCCACTTGTTGACCAGTAATCATTTTCAGATGGTACATTGTGATGTCCACTAATGAGCAATAGCCCCAGAAACTTCCTAATTTCATCCTAATCTACATGGAAGTTCGTGCAGTTTTTATCCCTTACTGCATATAAATTTGTCTGTTATGTTATATGCTCAACCATTTCGTCAGAAAATAATAGTTGGAAAATATCATAACTGTCTTCACAACATGTAAGTACAAATTTGTTTGGTGTTGTTTGCTATGAGTAGTGGCAGTGCAAGAACCAACAAGTGAGCCCTGTAGAGGGAAAAACAAGTGTTACATGACAATGTTCCCATTTTGGGAACACTGATCATAAAGTTCATATTGTATTGATTTAGACAAACAAATAAGATTTATTATATGATAATACAATAAAGTAATTGTGCATAAAATGAACAAAAAACTATATATTATTATGTTGTTTTAATCCAAAAGATAAATGATTTAACGAAAAAACTTTTTCAACAGATTTTTCCCATTTTTCTCTTCAATATATTTATCAAGTATTGTATCATTTAAGCAATACAAGACCTACCTTACCATCTATAGACTTAGAGGAGTCCATATTAAGAGTAAGGTGCTAATTATTTTGTTTCAGTAGCATTCTAGGACAATTTTTATGAGTGTTCCCAAAATGGGAACGTTGGCATCTAAAGGGTTAACCGAAACTCAGCGATTTATGGTGCTTGTAGCACCAATAACCAGTTAATGGCTCCTCTGTTAGGTATGTTATGGCGCCATAACTTTTTTGGCGCTGATAACCGAAACTGAGGGTCGTTCAAGATTCAGTGGAGGTCAGTAGCTTAGATAAGTGAGTTTCTGTCACCATTCAGGCTAGTTACAAACAACATTGTATCTACAGTAATCACTTTCCTCACAGAAGATGAGACTTTGCACCAAACACCTAAGAGCCGCTAAGTTTTGAGTTCACAATCTGACAAAAAGATGTTTCATTTTTCATTTCCTCTCCAATGAAGTTAAGTCTCAAAATAAAATAGAAAAGGTTACTACTGTAAGGAAACAGCAAAATTAAATTACAATGAAATAAAAAGGATCCAACTAAATCACACAAAGGCTAATCAATCAATACACAACCTAGGGTTTCCTCTCATGAAAAAATTTTTCAAACTACATGTACGTATTGTACTACTCACTTAGCGACATTCTGCAGCATTAACAACACCAATCTGAAAAAAACAAAAAAAAATATTCAGAGGAATAGGCAGTAACTGTAGGGCTGTTTAACAAAATGGATAATTTTCCATTTGTACTGAAGACAACTAAGAATTTATTAATATCTCATCCACAGAAAGATATTAAGAACCTTCAATACATCTCCCAGTTCATAAAATCTTTTAGACAAAATACTGTAACATTACTGTATACGTAATGGTCAAAATACGAACCGTATGGTAAATTCAAAAAAAAAAAAAATACAAATGCCTTATTACCCAAAGACAAGTACACTTTATGGGAGTGGAGGGAAAGATACGTGTGGTTACTCAAACTGGGTTCCTGGTCATGAATAAAGAAAATAACTAGAGTGAATGAACACATGCCTCTTAATAATAAGTAAGGCAGTCCCCGGGTTACGACGGGGATTCCGTTCTTGAGACGCGTCGTAAGCCAACAATCGTCGTAAGCCGGAACATTGTCAAAAATCCAAAGAAAACCTTACTTTTAATGCTTTAGGTGCATTCAAAACAATGTAAACTGCATTCTTATTGCATTTTTCATAAAAAACCTTTAAATATTGATTATTTTGTATTTTTGGTGTCATATTTCATCTGCCAGATCAGCATTTGTAGGCGTCGTAACTCTGGAACATGCGTCGTAACCCTGGAACATGAGTCGTAACCCTGGAAATAATTTCAGATGAATACAATTGAAAAGCGTCGTAACCTCGGAATGTCGTAAGCCGAGACCGTCGTAACCCGGGGACTGCCTGTATACATATTATATACAGGTAGTCCCCAGCTTACGATGGGGGTTCCATTGGAGACACGCTGTAAGCCGAAAATTGTTGTACGCCAGAAAATCGTCAAAAATCCCAAGAAAACCTTACTTTTAATACTATGGCTGTATTAAAAACTATGTAAATTGCATTTTTCTTTTAAAAAAACCTTCAAATATTCTTAAGCGCCGTAATCCTGGAACGTGTCGTAAACCTGGAAATAATTTCTGATGAATATAATTGAAAAGCGTTGTGACCTCAAAACGTCGTAAGCCGGGGACTGCCTGTAGTAAATGGATCTTGAAACAAAGGATGAAATGGTAAACACATCACTTTATTCCAGAGAACATTCAATACAAAGCCTTGAATCCAAATTAAGAACAAATGAAGTTTTTACAACTGGACTCAAGGCTTTGGAGAAACATGCATATCAAATAAAGAGAAAAGAAATTGTCAAAATAAGGTCACTGAAGTTACCAACAGTACTTATTACAGTAGAAGTATAAGGAAATACATATGAAGAAATGACATTTTTATTATAAAACTAAGTTTACACAAGATACTTACCAAGCAGTTACATAGCCTTGAGTCCAGTTTTTACAACTGGACTCAAGGCTTTGGAGAAACATGCATATCAAATAAAGAGAAAAGAAATTGTCAAAATAAGGTCACTGAAGTTACCAACAGTACTTATTACAGTAGAAGTATAAGGAAATACATATGAAGAAATGACATTTTTATTATAAAACTAAGTTTACACAAGATACTTACCAAGCAGTTACATAGCTGAAAGCTTCCTACCTTGGCAGTCCAAAATTCAAATTTTGTGGTGGCGCTGCCAACGTTAAGTGTAGGTGAACGGGACCTGCCCACTTTCAGGATTGCTAGGTTCAATTTACCAGAACCTCCCTATTCGTTTTCTTCCAAAAAACTCTTCCATCTGTGGGGAGGAGGGGGGGCTTTAATTATGTAACTGCTTGGTAAGCATGTATTGTGCTACTGCATTGATGGCCGGCTCAATAAGGCACCACCGGCAGATGGCAGGCGCATACATGTTGTGACAGGTTGCGCAGGAAAGATTTCCATCACGAGAGCCCCTCTTAAACGGACCTTGATAAAACTCAGCCTCCAGTTAAACTCTGATATTGATATTAACCACATTTTTAGTCATTTATGTTAACTCAGGGTACCAAATATCACAATTTTTGAAAATAAATGGTATTTTTCCTAACTATACAAACCTGAGGTCCTTCACATAAGGAATTACTTTCAGTGCCAGCTAGAACTTGGTCGTAAGATTCTATAACAAGGTAGTTAGGCAGTAACTGCTTGTCCGATAGTTGGGAGTCCCGCCTGACTGGACGTAAACATTCTACTTTGCTTCAGGCCCAGGAACAGATTGAGGGGTGGCATGAGGTGGGCCTAAATATAAAGGACCTCAGGTTTGTATAGTTAGGAAAAATACAATTTACTTTCAAAAATTGTGATTTGTTCCAACACGTTATACAAACCATCGGTTTGGTGGGAGGAATCCGAGTCTTGTGAACAGATCGGTGTTTGCCCAACCAAGGTTCCCTCCCTGGTCGTAAGAGCGTAAGAGCAAGGGGGGGATCCTTCACTCTGTCCAAATGATCAGAGTGAGACCACTGCAAGACCAATGGGCAGACCTCTGAACCAATTCATAAGAGGGAGGCATGCGTATTTCTTATGAATAGCAAACAAGAACTACAGTTGTGAGTAAGAGGCCAAATATATAGCATTGGGTTTGTCTCTTACTGCTGTCCACTTCTCCCCTTGTTAGGGAAGGGAGGGATACCTGCTTCTATCCCTAATGAAAGGGATAGAATGGAGCTCAGTCACATAGCTTACCTGCATCATCGCCCTCTCCAGCATGTGACAACCGACACTCTCTGCCCGTAGGATGAGAGAAGAAGAAGGAAGAGAAGCCAGTCACACTCTCATTCACTCTCCATTCATACAGTTACCACAAGGACAAGATGCAACCTTGTCCCGTTAGAGGAGCTGGGTAAACTACACAATTTGTTGAGCAGCCACCACGTGTCCCAAGGAAAAAGTGTCCAAGGACCTGTGGGCAATATCCCAAAGGTAAAGGTGGTTTGGGACCACACCCCTGCCTTCATCACCAGTGCAACTGACAAGTTCTTGCGAAATGCAAGGGTAGGACCTATACCCCTAACTTCGTGGGCTCTCGGGCGAAAGGTACCGCTGTCGAAACTCCTTTCCGACTTGTACACTTTCCTGATCACCTCACGAAGCCAGAGGAAATAGTGTTCTTGGACACTTCTTTCTTCATTACCCCGGTGCTAACGAAGAGGCGTTGACACTCAGGACAAAGTAGCATCTCTTCCGCAGTGTTACCAGTGAAG
Organism: Macrobrachium nipponense; assembly: GCF_015104395.2. Taxonomy (NCBI): domain Eukaryota; kingdom Metazoa; phylum Arthropoda; class Malacostraca; order Decapoda; family Palaemonidae; genus Macrobrachium; species Macrobrachium nipponense. Next base: position 20,347,875 of record NC_087202.1, read on the forward strand.
TCCTCTAGGGAGGGGATCGTGAAGGACTTGAACCTATCGTCAGGGACTGAGGGGTTCTGAGTCTTGGCTTCGAAATCCAGGATGAAATTGCATAACCAATCCCCATCCCCTCAAGTGTCTAACTTTAAACGAGAGACCATGAAGTTCCCCTACTCTCTTTGCCGATGCCAGGGCTAGCAGAAAGACGGTCTTGAGGGTCAGATCCCTGTCTGACGACTCCCGGAGAGGCTTGTAGGGTCTACGAGTCAAACTCCTTAAGACAAGAATCACGTCCCATTCGGGGGCCTGAGTTCCCTCAGTGGGCAAGACCTCTTGAAGTTCATCATAAGGAGGGATATTTCCATGGAAAAGGATATGTCCACCCCTCGCAGCTTAAGGACTAAAGCCAAAGCAGTTCTATATCCTTTAACTGCAGAGACAGAGAGAAGGGGTCTTAAGAGCATAAGAGCAAGGATGGAATTGCATACCCAGGTGTCGAGAGCATTGTATTCATCCTCGACTCAGCTACGAGATGGTGAAGCAGTCCCCTTATTGTAGGAGTGCCAGGTAGATTCAAAGTTCGCCATACATGCTACAGATCCACACCCGCGGAGGCAGACAAACCTGAAGAAGAAGCAAAAGTCGGGTTAATGGGGGGAGTTCCTGTTCGCCCAGAGGGGGAAGGATCCCCCACTGAGCAGACAGAAGTCCCAAGTACAACTCCAGGTCGGCATGTCTCCCTCCTTCCTCTGCACTCAACAGATCGAGTGAAGAGGCGGAGAGAGACATGTCCCCCGAAGGGAAAAGCGCAAGACGGGGAGTTTATGTGGAGGAAGGAAAGAAGACGACGTATCAGTCACCAAAGGAGTCGAGGGAGAGCTTTCCGATGATGCCTTAGCAGACTTGCGCGGCTTCTTCCTACCCTCGTCTCTCTCCCACTGCTCCTCCGACCAAGAGATATAAGTGTCACAGGTCTCTGATATATTGCATTCCCTCGACATCTCACACAGAGGGCATGAGGGTCCACATCATCAATGGAGTGGAAAGCTCCACATTTCCTGTTCCCAACTCCAGGGTATAATCGCCGCATAGATGAGGGAAGAGTAGGCTTATTTGATTCGTGGGTTTGCATCATATCCATACAAACACACAAATAACCAAATAATTACAAATACACTCAAAAGAAAACAAAACAAAGAAATTAGCAATCTCATGACAGAAACGGGCAGAGAGAAGGTCTACACATGACGGCAATCAAAAGCAAAGCGGAATGTTTATGTCCAGTTGGGTGGGACTCCTGACTATCGGACAAGCAGTTACTTGTATAACGTGTAAGAACAATTGAATGCACCAGGCCCATCTTTGACCCTTTGGACCCTAATTCACAAAGGGGGTCGCAGCTATGAAGGCTGAGGTAGGTAGGCAACGACCCCCTTCTCCCCTGGTTGGTAAATTGAAAGGGCGTAGGCCTCCTGTCCCCTAATATTGTGGGAAACCCTTGGATACCAATTTCCCGGGGGGGGGGGGGGGGGGTTGTCTCCCTTTACTACTGTGGGTGCCTTATGGCCCCCATATTGTGGGAAGCTTGTTTGTACCTACAGAAACACTTCTACATAGACATCAACTCCAAAAGTTGTAAAAAATGAGGGGGTATGAAAAAGAGGGGGTTATGACCCCATTAGAAACAGACCTCGAATTTTGGATTATGACTAAAACCTTAGGGGGAAGGGGAATTTATGGTAAAAATTTGGTAGATCCAGCTTTCATAGTCTGGCCTTGCATAGCAAATAAACAGACAAACACAAAGACTGCAATTCCCTTATATATATATATATATATATATATATATTATATATCTATATATACTATATATATTATATATATATATTTATATATATATTATTATAATATATACACTAATTATATTAATATATTATTATTTATATTAACCTATATATATATATAGTATATATACATATATTATATAATATATATATACTAGATAATATACCTATATATATATATATATTATACATGATAAATAGTAAAAAGATTTTACAATATTGTGGATTGTAAATAATATTACTGTATTATAAAAATCCACTTCATGAAGGATATAAGAAATTTAGTAAGGTAGTCTACAGTAGAATTTAAAATACTTGTAGGCAATCTTTAAATATCAAATACATATTGCTGATTTCCACTAAATCTATCCTGGAACCTAACCATGTCAGTGCAAGAAGAATGGATTCAGACTTTAACAATATCATTAGATGAAATCTTGTCCATATTAAGCCTGGTTGCTTGCTTTGTTTAATGTATTTGAATATTGGAGAAATAGGTATACGTATATATCAAGTTACATCAAATGATTGTTACAAATGTTTATCCTTATCTAACCTCTATTACACTGCAGTCTCCTATTTTGATCTAAAGAGGGAAATTTGACCCATAAACTACCTTAAAATTATCCAGGTAAGTTAAAATTACCTAGGGCCCAGTCTTTCTGACAATATTCCAGAGCTTGACAAGCTCTGGAATAATGGCAAACTCCTGTCTCCTCAGTATATGCATGACAAGTTGCTGGACTAACAACTAAGAACGGATAACCCACATTAGAAAATCCTTCTCAGGTTCCTTATACAACCAATTAATAAATGAAAAAATATCCATGGCCATTAGGAAAATGCCCCACTCTTGGACTCAGAAATTGATGACTGGTTTATGAAAATGAACTCCCACTTAGGTATATATGCCACAGGAAAGTTACAATATTGGAGTTGAAGCATATCCTCAAAGCAAGCATAAGACAGTGGTGTCTCTTTATATCAAACATCCCAATTTCTTTGTTGGAAAGATATGTAACCTTTGCTTTGCTAAGGCCACAGATATTGTGCAATTAATGTTAGCTTATAGCTTACACTCAAAGAAACAGTAAGCAGACAAGAGTTCCATGGTGCCATTGCAAGGTTCACTGACAGCTGGTACTTAGGTGCTCCAGGGGTGAATGCCCTCTCCTAAGGCCATGTCAGAACACACTTGGACAAATTAAATAAGACTTAATGCTGCAGGATGGATTAGGTTATGATCAATACATTGGTGTGCATTCAAATTAAATGAAACCAAGAATGGTAGAAGCTCCCATCAAGTTTCTGCTAATGTGAAAAAGAAAACCATTGTTCTTGAGTAGATTAAAGCCTTTACATAAAGCAAGAAATGTGAGACTTGCTGTGGGGTAGACTAATCTGTAAAAGGAGCTAGCCTAATATTGCTTTGCTTACTACCTAGATGCAATGAAGCCAACCCCAAAGGTAACAGGTTAGGCTAGGCTATTCGACATACTATACAACCATAGGCAAGCATCCTTCTGATCAGTGAGATAAATTCAATTGATCAGCCTATACCTATAGCTACTACTTGTCTCTCTGGACATAAATCACATAGGATAAGCATATCAGTCAGTATTCCAGAGTGTAGGCCAGTTAGCCTACAGGTTACAGTCTAGTTACAAAACGACAGAAGGTCCACTCTACAGTAACCTACCTAGCTAGGTAGTAAGAATGAGAATAGCTAAGAGGTAGGTAACAGTTTTTAATTGGATGTACCTTTATAATATTCTAATTTAATTATATTTTTATCCGCATGTTACGCAATTAGAGGAGGCAGCCTTCCAAGCAACCTACCAGGTAGGCCTTTAGCCGAAGGTATGACACGGTATTACTACTATAGCCTGCTGGGGGCCAGCCTGTGGAAACCCTACAGTTCAGTGCACTCAGGGATGGGCCATCGTAACCTACTGCTAACAATAAATACCTATTTTTTCAAGCTAGAATCGTTTATAACAAAGTTAAAATTGTAACATCACCAAAACCAATCAAAATACAAACCACTGTTTGACAAGATGATTCGGCAGCAGTAGCCTTGCGTAGGTAACAAAGAAGAAGAAGACTGCTTCGCTAAGAAGGAAGAATTGTAAATATTTCTAGGCACGTTATCCGCCGTCACCTGAGAATTAATTGGTGTACTGTCATCTTATTTCTTCATAATGTCGCCGGTATTTTATATAATCTCAGTCGTAGTCTGACTAATATATGGTCTGGATTAATTACAGTTTTTTGTTTTCACTGTTTCTCCTTAGTGGGAGTTTAGCCATTTACACTAGGAAAAAAGTAAAATCACCGGTCAAAACTTGACAGGAGGTAAAAGAGAACTAATTTAGTCATTTTTTTTTACATGATTGAAATCAAAATGTGCATCTTGGTATAATTTTTCTTGATGGTTCCATGTGCCAAGCCGCGTAGATACGGTTTTATTTGTATCACTAAACAAAGACATAAAGAAACGGTACCTACCAAGTTGCCAAGGGCGTCAAGGTTACTCGGGAGGAGTTTGTGCAATTACGTTTACACAGATGTTTCAGAACTTTAAGATTAATGTGAAGCGGTGAAACTTATTGAAGATCTTTTAGCACTTTCTTTTACATTAATCAGCTAAGTTTGTATGGTTAACCTTCATGGGTAGCATAGTCATTTTTCTTCCTAAATTTCATGCTTATTTTGACTTTTTTATATTAGGCATTAGGCTACACACACACACACACACACACACACACACACACACACACACACACACACATATATAATATATATATATATATATATATATATATATATATATATATATAATATATATTCTCTCTCTCTAATATATATATATATATATAATATATATATATATATATATAAGGTATATATATATAATATATACATATGTATGCATACATCGATAGATAGATAGATAACTAAGAGAGAGAGAGAGAGAGAGAGAGAGAGAGAGAGAAGACAAAACAGTATTTCTCCAAATAAACAAATTGATTTTTAAATCGGTGATAGGGAGTTCACGAAAGAGGACGCGTTTACCTCTGATATTTGGGTTAATATAGACATGTCATTTATCAAATGACGAGGGCATCAGTTCTCAGCCATTGGACTTTCGGGGCCAATTATGAACCAGGGAGTCCTGTTTACTAAGCTCTAGTTTGGAATCCTTGATTGAAGTCTGTAAATATGACTTACGTGTTCTGTTACTCGTCTCGTAGTCTGTCCAGTCTAATAATTAATGGAATTTGAGGGAAACTGAAGTAATTTACTCTAAGGGTCGACAATTTTAACCTTGCGTGCGTATGTGTGTGTCCCAAAGAGAGCAAAGCTCTACGACAATAACAGTGCAAGTCATCGCCAAGATCATCCTGTAACTGCTTGACCTCTTGTGGAAAATTTCTGCAACGTCAGTCACAAAATATATATATATCCAAATAGCAGGCTCATCAGCAACACGTCAGCTTGCCCCTAGCTTTGCTTACACACTCTCAATCTCCCTGTATATCAATGCCTTTCCGTTCCAACACCTGTTCCACAACTTCGAGCCAGCAATTACCTAATGGTTCAGTTACTGCTCGACAAGGATCCCATTTTTCTTACTTTAACAAGTCTACTCAGTCTGCACTCCAAAGGCCGTATATATGAATTGTTTTATACTTTAAAATCATAAATATTCCTGTGATTTGGTGGCTAGTTAGTTTAGTTCGGTTTAGGTGGCTTTGTGGTAGAACGGGCCCTTTGTCTTAGTCAAGATTTGATGAGGTTTGTAAGGGTCGACTAGAGGCCCACAGAGACGTAAGAGTGCCAAGTACTTTCGTGTATTTGATGCATATTCTGGGGACAGAATGACACAGAATAAAGTGAAATATACATATAAAAAAGTTTTCGTTATTTTGTAAAATATCGGAAATCATTCATTAAAAAGATCATTTTTGATAAACCTATTATATTCACCTTATATTAAATTCTTTCTCCAAGTAAAATAACCATCTGAATGATTTTTTTAATATCACTCCCAGATACTTTACGCTTTTACTGCATCATGTATACATCCACTTACGTGTATGCCTGACATTTTGAATATATATACATATATATATATATATATATATATATATATATATATATATATATATCAAGTATAAAAGGCCTTTTATACTTGAGACGTATCCTGTTTTAACAGAAAGTTTATTTACACAAACTCGCACACACACACACACACACACACACACACACACATATATATATATATATATATATATATATATATATATATATATATACTATATATATATATATATATATTATATATATATATCCTTAGAAGACGGAGCTGTAGCTCTATGTACATCTCATCAGGGGAACCATAAGGAAAGGCATCGTACATTTATTTCGTCGACGTTTCACGACTCATAGTCGCATTCTCAAGGCTATAATTAAAGATAAACACACGAACATTAAAACTACGCACTGCATAATTCATAAAAATTACGCAATATTTAAAAAATCAATGAACATCAACATCAGAATGTAGAACATTAAAAAAAATTATGAATCTCTTAAGACAGAAAAACATACTGATCGCTAAACTACAGTACAGTTACATTAAAATTATTTAAAAATTACAGAAAAAGTATACAAAAATTACGATATAGGTGTAAAATAAATTAAAAATAAATAAATAACACTAAAAATGTAAGGCTATTCTATACCTTATCCTCGCAAAGGACGGGCAGTGACTGAGAGAATTTAAAAATATATAAACAACCACTTTAGGCGATGAACAACTGAACAGAGGAGGATTGCGCATTTAAGGACGGAACTATCTTTTTTATCATAATGGATTCCAAGGTTGTTAGGTCGTTTTCGTTTTGCGTTTGGCCTATACTAGTAAAATCCTTATCATTAATATGTTTTACATGATTTAGAGTGATTTCTGATATTTGACTGTTCGGAATTTGTTAATCAGCTGCCCGTTCTAAAACTATATATAAATATATGTGTGTGTGTGTGTAGATAGATAGAGAGAGAGATAGATAGATAACAGAATAAAAGGTTCAGTATAGTTTGCTAACTTCCAACGCTTTCATATGAACGCTGGAGGCTGACGAGAACGTGACAACCCTCGTTTATGGGGGAAAAGATAAGGATATCATGACACACTAAATTCGCAAAAGTACTCTTAAATCATTTAGATTATCATGCATTATCTATAGTTGTGAGTTATAATATACTTATCGAATTCTTTTTTTCTCCTTTTTGTCGGTTTATATTAAAAGAATTAGCCACTAAATTATTCACGCATTTTGTGGTGTCCTACGGCAGGGTAACATACTCGATAGTGGATTTATGGAGAATGAACCTGTCAGAAGAGAGAGAGAGAGAGAGAGAGAGAGAGAGAGAGAGAGAGAGAGAGAACAGTCAAGTGCAGAAAATGAAAGACGTAGTAAGGGTAATTTTTTTTATAAGAAATCAATATTGTTTACTAAACCTCTCCAAGATTGCTTTGATTTTGCTCCATTAAGAATTCCGAACTATCTAGGAACTCGTGTATATATATATATATATATATATATATATATATATATATATATATATAAATGAGAAGACTGCACCGCAATAAGCTCTTAAAAATATAAAAAGTGAACTGCGCAAAAAGTCCAACTGTGTTTGTGAATTCTAAACAAGTTAAATATGCACCGAAGTTTTTTTCGGCGCAATCGAATTTTCTGTACAGTGTATAATGCTCTATGAAACTCTCAGTCACGGCCCATGAAGCTCTCAGCCGCGGCCCATGAAGCTTTCAGCCACGGCTCGGTGGTGGGCTATGTTGTGGTACCTATAGCGATGCCAGACGCAGGATTACGGCTAACCTTAACTTTAAATTTTAAAAAAACTACTTAGGCTAGATGGCTGTAATTTGTTACGTTTGATGATTGGAGGGTGGATGATCAACAAACCAATCTACAGTCCTCTAGCCTCGGCAGTTTTTAAGATCTGAGGGAGGACAGAGAAGTGCGGACGGACAGATAAACAACCATCTCAGCGGTTTTCTTTTACAGGAAACTAAAATGAGAAATGTTTCTTTTACAGGAAACTAAAATGAGAAATATTTCTTTTACAGGAAACTAAAATGAGAAATATTTCTTTTACAGGAAACTAAAATGAGAAATATTTCTTTTACAAGAAACTAAAATGAGAAATGTTTTTTTTACGGGAAACTAAAATGAGAAATGTTTCTTTTACAGGAAACTAAAATGAGAAATATTTCTTTTACAGGAAACTAAAATGAGAAATATTTCTTTTACAGGAAACTAAAATGAGAAATGTTTCTTTTACAGGAAACTAAAATGAGAAATATTTCTTTTACAGGAAACTAAAATGAGAAATGTTTCTTTTACAGGCAACTAAAATGAGGAATGTTTCTTTTACAGGAAACTAACATGAGAAATGTTTCTTTTACAGGAAACTAAAATGAGAAATGTTTCTTTCACAGGAAACTAAAATGAGAAATGTTTCTTTTACAGGAAACTAAAATGAGAAATGTTTCTTTTACAGGAAACTAACATGAGAAATGTTTCTTTTACAGGAAACTAAAACGAGAAATGTTTCTTTTACAGGAAACTAAAATGAGAAATGTTTCTTTTACTGGAAACTAAAACGAGAAATGTTTCTTTTACAGGAAACTAAAATGAGAAATGTTTCTTTTACAGGAAACTAAAATGAGAAATATTTCTTTTACGGGAAACTGAAATGAGAAATGTTTCTTTTACAGGAAACTAAAATGAGAAATGAACCCCTTTGTTAAACAAACTCCCACCCGCCCAAAAAAAAATCAAATTGAAATGGAAGAGCTTAGTACATTAGCTGTTCATGAATCGCAGTTTTTCCTCAAACATCGCCAAAGTTAAACGATTACAAAAAAACTTTTTTCTATTTAATTTCTCATTGTTACTTTCGCAAGCTGTTCATGATATCATAATCAAAGCACTCCCAGTTAGGTTATTAAAAATCCTTTTTTTTATTGGAATGAAAGGCTTGAATCCTGAAAAAAGAAAATAGATAAAGAATTTCTTTCTCACATATGACCTCGGAGAGCTTATTTTGGCTAATGAATTCAGTGAACTATATTACTGGAATAACTTATGATAGTTCAGGTCACTTGAATTAGTTGTCGTTACTTATATTGACGATAAAGTTACAGAATTCAATTCAAATTTGATTTGTCATTAAAACAGGATATCATAGGTTTCCAAAAGCGGTCTATTGTACGCGAGAAATGCAAACAAAACTAGATAGTGCAGCAACAAGCTAATGACGTCACTTTTGACCTCTGATAATGATGAACTATTATAATTATAATTGCAATTATACATCATTTGTCTTCTGTTATAACTAACATAATTTAGCATATTTTACATCACTTGTATATGTCTTACAAAAATATCTACGATTTATTAATTGAATAGAAAAACATGTGGCCTTTAATGAATCTCAGTTTTCCGATCACCAAATTTTACTTTCAAATTAACCTACACAGTTACCAAACTCTCCCGTCGCCCCCCCCCCCCCCCCAACCCCCAAACCACCTAGCAATAACCCCATCACCAAAATCAGGCAGAATTTCATTGACACTTAAAATGTTCTATTCTACTTTCACTCTCATTGCTTGACGGTCAGCACCTCCCATCAATACACTCTCTCCGTTGCCATCTTCAGTTTCAAAAAGAGGCACCGACCGACAAGAAATAGAAGGCACACTGGTACTATGCTCTGTTTTTTTCCATCTGTCCATCCACCTGTGGTGTTTTTGTATGGTAACACTGCGTCCCGGGCTTTAGATAGTTACATTCAGCTTACATTCAATGATTACAATAATATCCTATTTCGAATATTAACGGTGTAATTCGCATACAGTAAATTATTAAAACACTTTTCAGTTGCAAATGTACAGCCAGATATCCTTTTATTTACCTAAAACTTACAAATAGCGTAACTATCTAAAGCCCGGGACGCAGTGTTACCATACAAAAACACCACAGGCGGATGGACAGATGGAAAAAAAAACAGAGTCTAGTTCACTCCTCTCTAAGGCCGTGTTGATATGACACAAACCAAGGCTTGACTCTCAGTTACGTTTCGTGTAATTCCTCTTTCTTCTTCTAAGCGTTGTATACATCGTCCCTATCAAAACCGAAAGATTCACTTCGCAGTCTCTATTCTGCTGTAAACTTTACGTTTCATGTATAATTTTCGTATTGTTCCCTTATTGCTAAGTCAAGAGGTGTTGGCAAAGATATACTTGTGTACCTGTCCCATAACTGACAGTTCTTTGCTGGTCGATTAAAAAACACAGAAGATTTCCCTGTCATCAGGAGAGCATTTTTTTAAAACCACCGGAGGTCATAACCTCTTATTAATGACTCTTCTAGCGTGAGACAAACTGCATTCCTATTTCCAGCCAGATATTTCCCTTAACTTATGGCACCGATATCTATAAGCAAAGGGACTGTCGTGACGTATATATATATATATATATATATATATATATATATATATATATATATATATATATATTATATAAAGATCGCATAGGAGAAGTCTGAAAAGGAACATTACAAAATAATAGAATATCTTAAGTATCGAAGATGTCATATGAAGTACTGAATAATAGGTCAGAAGTTTTCTTATTGCGAGATGTATCATACTGAAAAATAAATATAATCAAAATTCAAATACACACACGCACACACACACACAACACACACACACACCCACCCACCACTCACACACACACACACACACACACACACACATATATATATATATAATATATATATATATATATCATATAATATATATATATATACTCGTATATGTAATCGTAGGAACTTTTTAACATAAGTTTTTGACTGCGTTATTCTTCACTCGTGCAATCTTTCTAGGACCATTAGAAAAGACATTGCCACACGTACACACACTGAAAGAGAGAGAGAGAGAGAGAGAGAGAGAGAGAGAGAGAGAGAGAGAGAGAGAGAGAGAGAGCTCTATATGACGCCATCATTAATATTCATCTCAGGCTGGATGCCATTTCATATTTTCCATGAATGTACTCTGCGACCCGTCGTGCTACTTTTTAAAAATCCCGTTTTTTATAGATGATTTTTTTGGCTCTATTTTTACATGGCTTTAAACTTAGACTTGACCATACTCAACAAAAATTGTAGGCCATTCTATTTAAGCTTCTGTTAGCCACATACTAAATTAGGCTTTATTAAACTTAACAGGTAGAAATTCATTTCATCCCTAATAGTTGTTTCCATACACCGTATTTACTAACCCTTCTCTCCACACCTCTTCCCCGGAATCCTTTTTATTATGTATAAAGCGGCTCATATAGGTTTCTACGGACCAGTCTCTGTATGTCTTGCTGATCAAATGCACAGATGTTAGAAAGTAAAAGTGATGCAGCTAGGATTAACGCCGAATAAGGTATAGCATTAGAATGGAATGAAAAGTTACTACATGTGTTTGTTTATTTTTGCTTGCTACCTTAGTTAACTTTATCACCATAATGGCGAATCAACGCGTTCGACTACCAACCTAATAAAGTATATAATTCTTAGCTCAATAGAGGCTCAGTAGAATAAATTCACTCGAGTTACTCGGGAAGCGACCCCGAGTCTTCTTGCTATATAATATATAGACCTGGGGAGCCAAGTCTGGTTATCAATACATTTGATTATTATATTCCTCTCGCTTTGATTTAATTATGCTTTCCTTTCCATGCTTATCATTTGTCTCCTTATAAAGTGCTTCTAATAACAATGACATTTGGATTGCCAAGTGTAAAATTCCTTACATTACAGAGGTAAATCATGAGCATAGCCTTTATTTTGTGTTAGTAAATGTATTTTATGCTGGAAAGACCTCTTGCTTTTCATCAACCCAGACCAACGCTAAAGTAAAGTGATTAACTAAAGTGTTTTGATAATTAGTGAATATATTTTGCTTTAGATACGAGTTGTTAGAGCATTCGGGAGCAATGGGTCGCGCACTGCTGGCGGACGTATGAAGTAACGTGATCACTGTAGTGTAATGTCATAAATTTGGTAATGTTTGCGTGGTTCTAAAACATTTCCTTTTGTTTTTCCATCGTTTATTCGTGATATTACCATCCAGTTTCATGACACTTGAAAATGACATATAAGAAACAGCAATTTTCCTTTGTAGTCATTACTTTTCAAGACTATCAGCTGGGCTAACTTGGAATGGAAACAACGCGAGCCGCGACCCGCGGCCGCGAGTGACTGACTGGCATGGAGCGAGTCAGTGTATCTCGAACTGTGTGATCGGAAAGCTATGCGCCATATCCTTCGAAGGAGTGGATGACTTGATTGCCTGTTTTTAATCGATCCAAGTGTGTGATATTATTAACTCCGGTGCTATTAATTGAAGATTATCATTCCCTCTGAACCCCTGTATTCACTGTTGATATCGCCGATGCTCAGTGGTTGAATTTAAGCCATTGTTACAAGTTTATTATTTCCTCTGGGCTTAGACCAACTTGCTTGCAGTAACTTGAACTCTCGACTTCTGTTTACCTGGATGAAATGTTTTGACTGAATTCAGTTTCCAGGTAAGAGAGACGGTCTCAAATTCATATGACAATGCTGTCATAATTAAGGTAACGGAAACGGCACTTGGTAACCTGTCATTTTAAGATTATAGCACTGCTGCATAAATTTAAAACCTAGGCCTATAATCTGGTTGCAAAAGCAAACCCACATACTTGGACCCTGTTGTAGTTTATTTTCATATGGTTCAATATAAACTTTAATTAAGGGCATACATACATACATACATATATGCACGATACACATGCATACATTATTTGAATACATTATTATGTAATTCCCATAGTTTGTATTTTAGGGATTAGGCATATTTCCACATACGCGTTATAATTAAATTCGCAGTTTGAAAAGACACGTTGATTTATTGTTATCCTATTCGTTGAAATCAGTCACCTTGAACTAATGTGAAAAAAATAATAAGCTGCACTTTCATCTATTTATTACAAGGGTCTGTACCTATACCTAATTAATAACTATAATGAACATTCGTAATTTTTGTAGTCTATCGTGCCATTAAGCTGAGGTCGTTGATTGTAATTATAATTTACTTCAGAATATATTTGCTGCACTGAAATGTCCTTAATCATTCTAATATGAGTGAAATAATGTCGTTAAGTGAATTCTGAAAATCTGTTAAATGTGCAATCAAAGCAGCTTGATGGCACACTGAAATTTAACGTTGTTACTGTATGTACTTTTTAAGTTACTGTGTAGAACTAAACCATCCTTAGAAGTGTATAATAACCCGTGACTTACAGCCACGTTGAACTGTGTCCTGTGTTACTTATCATTCAGTATTCACGTAATAAGGTTCATACACCGAATTTTGGCTCCGAACTGTCTTTTGGCGGGAAAACATTTCAAGTTGATACTCTAGGAAATAGGTTTTTTGGGCCTTTCAAAGCACTGAGGCACTTTAAAACGTTAATCTAAATTGACAGAATTTTTTATTGATGTATATTTTTATGCCTTTTCAAAGTCATCATTATTGCCATTGAATTTGAAATAAAAATGAAGTTAGGTCCATTAAGATTAATTTGATCTAGACCTATGCTTTTGGAAGCTTTAGGATACATGTCCATTCATTTATGAGCAGGTGTAGTATTCCGCAGTCAGGTGTAAATTATGCTTACATGAAATATTAGATAGGTTTAGGAAAAAAAGGGCAAGATATAGAAAAACAAAAGACAAAGTACCAGCAACATCATGGCAAAAAGTGCTAACACCATCCAAAGATTGACATCTTTATGTACTTGGGAAGAAAAAGAGAGAGAGAGAGAGAGAGAGAGAGAGAGAGAGAGGGAGAGAGAGAGAGAGAGAGAGACGAGAGATCGAATTGAAGACGATCGAAGAGAGAGGAATTGAGGACAGAGGAGAGAGAGGAGGGGGGGGAACGAGAGCGAGAGAGAGAGGGAGAAAGGAAGAGAGAGAGAGAGAGAGAGAGAGAGAGAGAGAGAGAGAGAGAGAGAGAGAACCCTTCCATTATAGTACCTTCCCCTAATGAAGAGTAACACAAATTAAGTAAAGAAGTGATAAGATTAGTAGTACATAACATAAAATTACATAAGGCTATAATGAGAACGAAATTTTCTTGAATAACTTGAATTTCAGTTAGGGAAATACGCTAGGCGCAGGTTACCGTGTTCTTGTCATATTTGTGGAAAACATGCACATAAGTACACGCACGTATATATATATATATATATATATATATATATATATATATATATATATATATATATATATATATATATGGGTGTGTGTGTGTGTGTTTAACTGATTTTATGACGATTATCACTTGGTAAAATGCATACTGAGAGAAATATCGGTATCTCTTTTAGAAAATGAAACAAACTAGGATAATAGGAATACAAGGAAAATATTAGTCGAAGAAGGGATATATATTATATATATATATATATATATATATATATATATATATATATATATATATATATATAAAAGTTGCATGGTTGCCTGAGAGAGTAGGACGCATCAACTTTGGGGGTAAGGTGAACTATAAACTGTAACGGGGCTCACCAAAACCGACAGTTGCTGTTCCATTTTAATTAACTGATCTTTTCATAATTGTAGTCGTTTTTATCAGTTCCTAGTCAGTAGAGCGGCCTACTCTTTAGAAAATGTTAATCTCGTGTTCCTTCTAAAAACTGATGCCTTGTCCCAGTTACGAACACATTTTTTTTCGTAGTTTCTGAACTCTGTGGCATTATTAGCAGAGAGAAATTTTGGTTATCAGATAAGCTTTGATTCCAATCCCTACGTAATTCTGTGAAATATACAATGCCATTTGGGCAGGGCATGTTACTTTCAACCAATCATCATCAAGCTGCCGACCATTCGCACATTGGCTTTGATTTATACAAGAGGCTGAGAAACTAATCAGTCTCTTAGACTCCTCTTTTTACGGATTCGGCATTTGCCCTAAGGGAGGTTAACGGATCTTATTTCGGAACAATGAGTTTGACAGCGTAAACTTTGGATCCCAGTACGGGATGGACCATGGACGAACTGAGTGCGTAGCTTCCTCAAGTCATTATCAGTCATGTTAGCCATCTAGATAAGGAGTAATTAGGTATCTTGTGAACTTTGGGTTCGCAGAATGAGATTGGCGTGTTGTACAGGATTACTACGTCTTTTTCACAGATGGGCAATTGAATCTTCTGCAGTTCTATTTAGATATGTACTCATGCATATAATAAGGGCCATTTAATGATAATTATTTGCAAGAAATATATAGCAATTTTTTTCAGATATGAGACATCTCCCTTAATTGTTGTTTATTGCCTTTATCTGAGTTCTTGCTCTGTTTTCAAGGCAAGAAATGACAGTTCCCTTGAAAAGAGCGTACAGCTTCTCTCTTTTGGAGTTGAACATTATCCTTATATCAATGAAATTAGAATGAGCTCGAACACATAGTCGAGGACTTGCTTTTTGAATGAACCGGAAAAAATCTCTGAACGTGTTTGTTGTTAAGGGGAAATAGTAGATAAGCATGCTAGCCTATCTACTTCAGATGCTTTGCCTTGCGAGCGCGCGTTTGTGTGTGTGTGTGTGAGGAGAGAGAGGTGAGAGAGAGAGAGAGGGGGAGAGAGAGAGAGAGAGTAGAGAGAGATGAGAGAGAGAGAGAGAGAGAGAGAGAGAGAAGAGAGAGAGAGATGCTTTGATTTGTTCATCATGTAGGCGTATGGCCTTTAGTATTCACAGGAGTCACATTTTTTCAGGCTAACCTCTTGTGTCACTTACACGATGAAGGTCTGCGCTCATGCATGCAAGCTGCCTTGCTCTGTATTGACTAGTGTTATTGAGCCTTGACTGTCAAGCGCTCCTTGACGCCACTGTGCATAATACATGTCACATGGAAAGGATAATAATTTTGCAGCCAAAGCGTATATGAAAAAGTGTTCTGTTTTGGTAGCAGTTTTATACTTAGCTGCAGTTAGTTTTGGTGTTGATATTGTATTCAGAAGCCTTATGAAAAAATTATTTTGTTATGATTATAATTGGCATATTAATTTTTATGATTATATTTTAGTCTCAGACACATTAGATAGATTTTTTTAGTTTTTATCATAAACTTCATATGTTGAACCGTTATCAGCTTTTGATTTCCGGGTAAGTTTATTTTAAATGGATGTTTATTATTATACGCCTTTCTTACATTTAAAATTATTTGATTTTACACCTTGGTCTAATTTTACCGTGCCGGCATTCTGATTTATGTAGCTTGCACAGCAAATTAGTGGTCTTTTTTGGCTTTTATCAGTTCAAAGACAGTAATAATGAAATTGTGATCATTATAAAATTCTAAGTTTCTTTACGTTTGTGATTATCTGACGATCTTTGGTTATATTCGTATAACCTTAAATTTTCAGTCCATTTTTGTAGTTTTATTCAGTTTTGTTGCTAGAATTATTTAATGCTGAATGTGTATATTTGGAAAAAAAAAGGTAAATAGCAAATCTCATCGTATAAGGCTTGAAGTGTTGTTTTATATCCTTTTATCAGTTCTCTCTCTCTCTCTCTCTCTCTCTCTCTCTCTCTCTCTCTCTCTCTCTCTCTCTCTCTCTTCTTCTTCTTCTTCTTCTTCTTCTTCTTCTTCTTCTTCTTATTATTATTATTATTATTATTATTATTATTATTAATATTATTTGGTAGGCAGTTGATCAATATTCATAGTATCGTTTTGTTATCTTTGTTATATATAAAATGTTTTGTTGCCCCCTCCCCCACCCACTTTCCATCCATCCCCTTCCGATAAATTTCGATAGTAGACTAGGCGTACCGGGAACTTTTGATAGACTTCTGAGGGCCGCCATTCATCTTTTTAAAGGTATAGCCACATAACGATGATTGCTGATTACCTGGATGATCAACCTCATGCCCTTTGGTAGACCAAACTCGAAGGAAGTGAGATAACTCTAGTAATTGACAAACCGCTTCTCGAAAGCTGAGATGTAAAAAGGTGGAAAAACAGAAGCAAGAGGAGATTCCAAAGTTACTGTGTGGGAAGAAAGGAACAGTTTTAGCTATAGAAATGGAGTTTGCGTAGGTAATAATTTTTGCTCAACTGCAGGGGTCAAAGAAAGGAGAGAGTAAAAAAATGTTCGAGTTGTGCTGATGTTTTTCATTGGTAATTGGTTATCAGACATTCTATATTGATAACTCTTTTGACATCTCTAGCTAAATTAATTTCAATGTATCGATAAGTAAATGACTATGCATTTGTAATTGTTCCTTTCTTGATGAAGGTGCGTTGTACTATATGGACTAATTGTATCTTTGATAGATAATGAAATAGTGTGTCGTATAGCCATAATTTAAAGGGGATAATAATTCTTTTGTATGCAATGCTATTGCATTCAACTTAAAAGGAACTATTTTTACTTCTGTTCAAAATATTATTTGCATATATGCTAGAGGTTATTCCACGATGACTAAGCACAAAAAGAGATGGTAATATGTACTACTAGGGATTAAACCTGCTATGTCAAAGGCCGGGGTAAACTCATGCAAAGAAAAGTAGACGTCCGCACGAAAATATCGTTTATTAATTAATGTAATAATTTGTCTTATAGTACTAAACACGGCGTCCACAAATTCGATATTACTATGGAAATGGTTTCCCTGTGTTTGATTCTTTAATATTGTAGGTTGATATAAACTTTTTAAACTTTCAGAATTATGGCAAGTTCACTTGATAGCCGATGATTTGTCAGGGCTTGAAAGAAGTATGTTCTCTTAATAAATTTTGAGGAGGTAGTAATATTAGAATATTACCAAAAATGAAGGTGGTTGTGTTTTGTAAAATATTTTCATAATACGAGGAAAAATGTATTTAGAAAAATTATATTAAATGCACAGTTAATTTGCTAATTCAATCCATTAGCTTTACGTGAACTATCGTTACTCGCACCAGACAGTCTTACAACGGTCACTGGAGTTTCTGTCACAACGGCGTTTAGCATTCTGGTAACTGACCAGACCAAAAGTTGCTTAACTTGGGTAACAGAGGTAACAGAGAGACTAGATGTATTATAAACAATTATTGTCTGTCATTTTTTGGTGGTCACTCATCCAACTACTGACCATCGGTGTAACTTCACTGTTTAACTTTGGAAGTAAGCGTTACCTGCTTTCGTTTTACGGCCTCACTGTAGTGAATTGTCGCTCTCACCAGAAAATTGGAACGCAGAATTAAAAAGGTGTTTCTAGCTCATTGATGAAGACCAAACTCAGCAGAAAGAGTGACGAAGAAAAACGAAAAGATGCCCGAACTTTAAGCAGGCAAAGTAAGGACGTCAATGAACTGCTCTTCTTTATGGTGCAGCCATCGAAGAAAAGGACAATTTAGCTCTTGTGGCCTAGTAATGTTAAGGGTGTTTCTCCACTATTGTCTGAAGTTGTTGCTCTGGTTTAGTTGTTTGTCATTTACAAGTACGGGTTCTTGGTGTTATAAACAGCACGCAGTTCCTCCCAGACAGAATAAAGTTACGGTACAGAGAAAATTATTGACAGAAGGCCATTTCATCTTGGGATGTAACTTTTCAAGAACTTGCAGTGATGTAATTCTGCGAAGACCAGAGGGGCGGGAAGCCAAGCTAACCTTGATGAGGCTGTTATTGTTAAAAAATGATTGAGTAATTGTTGCTGTATGGCACGGGCAATATTTGAAAACAAGTAAAGAATGCGCCGAAGAAATCGAGTTTTCTGTCCGGTGGTGGCTTCAGCCACGGCCCATGAAACTCAGCCACGGTCCGGTGGTGGTCTATGTTGTTGGTACCTATGGTGCATCCAGAAGTACGATTCTTCTTTCTCCCATCTTACCTATCAGCAAAAAAGAAGAAAAAAAAAAGCCTCGGTAGTTTTTAAGATCTGAAGGCGGACGGACAGACTAAGCCGGCACAATACTTTTCTTAGAAAACTAAAAGTTCTATTGCAAAAGGGAAATAATGGTTCTTTTATGACAGTCTTCATAACTGCAGTTGGGATTACAGACGATGATACTTCTCAACGTATTCTCATGGATATAATGCAGTATCATCATAATCCTAGGGGTCTGTTACTAATTTACCGTCGTTATTTGTATCTTGAAAAGATTTTTCAAACCTCCGTATTTATGTATGTATATACATGTATATATGTATAATCAGAAACATTGTGCCATCTCTCTCTCTCTCTCTCTCTCTCTCTCCTCTCTCCTCTCTCTCTCTCTCTAGGCACATTGTTTTCGTTGTAAGGTACTATTAAAAATGAGGATATGCAAATTAATAGGACTTGACTGTAACCGACATCCCGTATAACTGCACACCATGAATTTCAACCTGACCTTGCTTGAGGACACGCCGTCTTTAAAAGGCGTCGGGTGGGATCTCTCATTTACAGTAAAACTGTGAGCTCGGCGATATCTTGCCTACAACATGCCCCCCTGCCCCTTTAAGTTTCCTTTGGTAAGAAGGTCATCTGGCCGCAGGTAAAAATGTTGATTTTAAGAAGATGGGTATTTAGCTAATTGGCAAGGAAGTTGCAGGCTGCGTCAGAACGGGTCAAGATCGAAATGTGCTGTTTACTTGCTAAATAGGTCGTCACTGGTTCTTGATCACCATTAAGGGACGAAGATATTTAAATCCCACATAAATTTGTCTCTTCTAATATATGTACAGGAGCAACAGTGATTTCGCATTTTGAGGAGAGTAAATACACCTGTGTCCAGTCCCTTTCTCTTGGCAGTGCTAAGGCATCCGAGCAGCCTTCACCTACAGCTGTTAGATATTCCGAAGGAGGTTTGCTTCATGGTCAGCCTTATGTGAGCATCCTCTCGTCCCCCAGCCCCACCCCCCAATCCTCTGAGTCCGTTGTTCGTGTCAACGCGAAAACACGCACTGTCCTTGTCCTTCTTGACCCGCGCTTTTCAGGCTTTCCAGATATGAATAGAGCTGAAATGTAGTAGGTCCTCTTTTCTTATTCTTCTTTCATCTTTTGTTATCTTCTCCTGCATTCTAGATACTCATATGGCTGAACTGAAGTTGGGTATTCAGTTTAAGGTTTTCTGTATAGGGGTTGATAGGGGATTTTTTTTTTTACTCTATGCTCTCTAGTTTATTTAGGCAATCGGAAGTTCTGCGTAATTTTGAATATTTAAAAAAAATATTATTGCATGAAGGCATCAGGTTAGTTCCATGTATCTTTTGATTGGATATGACAATAATTCCGATTTATTCGGTTACTTATGTTTGTTTTTCAATAACATTTGTTTTAACTTTTTTGGTTTTACTATAGTGTATATATATGATTCTTTATGTATAACACATAAACTAGGCCTAACAAGTTGTTTTCAGTTAATTATCTTGAAGCAGTTATCCGTCATTTTAACCCTTTGGGCCAGCATCCATCAAAATGGGTTATACGTCAGGTTTAATTGCCTATTTCATAAACCCCGATAAGAGGAACAAGATTTTCTTTCAATCATCCCTTCCCGCGGAACATTACGACACCCGAGTCTTCGGTAATGAAAGCTAGAATTCATTTACGTACTCGGTCATCGCAGTTGCTATGGTCAGTCGATAGTTAGAGAAGATTTGATTCAGTGCAATATACTTCTATAACTTGGATAAAGTTATTTATATGTTTGGAGAGAGTGTTTACGTATGCGTCGAGGGAATGTGTCTTGTAGCCATTTGTTTATGGGATGTATGTGATGGCGCCTTATCTTAGGAGTGTGTTTTGATAGGTCGCGAATACATTCACCGTCGTATGTGTCTGGGTCTTGTATAGCAAGTTCTCATTTTATAACATTCACGACAGATAGCCCCCAATTCCTTATATTTCTATAAACTAGAGTGTTGCCTTCAGTTCACTGAAATGAATTCGCATGGTTGAATTTACTAGTCTAAAGTTATCACTTATGTATTTTGTCTTAACAACCTTCAATTGTACACAAGAATTTCGGAGTAGTTATCAATGTTTTATCAAAGTTTTTCAAATCTATTTGCGTATTGGGGTTATTCCAGCTGTAGGAAATATATCGAAACAATTAGATTTGAGTGACCCAGTCATTCGCACAACAGATTTTTTCTTGATCTTAATTCTTCATCTCAAAAATTCTTTAGTATTTGGCGGTGCCGTGATTATGGTAACTGCCACTGGGATTACATTTAAATACATGGGATTGAAGCCCGAGAAACTTATAAGGGAAATTTTTTTTTCTTTGAGCTGGCAGTAAATATCCGTAACAGATATCATTGACGCCAATCATTACTGGTTACTCATACTGCTCGGCATCTGCCATTGTCTACAATGATTGCGGCTGAGGATATTTACCGTCAATTAGAAAAAGATTATAGATGCTTCATGGTTGCTTGCTTACGTTGTGGAGGGGTATAACATCACTTGCAGTAATTTACAATATGAGTTTTGGTTAATACAGTCTTGTAAATTAAGCGATATATACTGCTGGCTTAAGAAAAAAATTATTTTATTAATGATGCATTATTTTAACTTGCATGAAAGTTAAAGATACATTCTTGGTCTTTGTATGTAACGTTGGTTAAAGATCTCACTTCTTATAATGGTGTATTAGTAGTAATTATTAATATTTGTATACCTCTCAGGTAATTGTATTTATTGCATGTTACTGAAGTGTGATAACTGAAATGTAGTGAACGTAAATTTACCTCGGGTCCTCGTTTCTTTACGCGGAGCAAGTTCGGCGGATTTGTAATATCTAATTATACCACTTTCCTTGAGAACGCTTTATCATTGGTGCGCTCACATTTCTCTTCAGGCGGATTTGAAATACAGTTGATCAAGGTTTATCTTTTATTTTGTTTATTCACAATACCTTTTACAGTACTTCAACACGAACATTTTCACCAGAATAATTTTTTGGCTGAAGAGGGATTGATATTCCATGGATTTAGGTATTAAAAGATGCATATTCTCAGATTGTGTAAGGAAGGTATGAACTGGAAACAGCTGTATTTAGTTGCGAAATCTTGGTGGAGGCTGTGAGCATTTTGTGCCGAGGTAATGTTGCCTCCCTTGAATTCTATTAGCCCTATACCCTTTCACATGTCGTAGGCTATGCTGTATTTATTTACGTAAGTATGTGTTGTGTTCTGTTGCGTGCGTTTTGGGCGTCAGTACACCTCACTTTCAGACATTACAGATATGGCTATCCAGAGCTGAGTAGTTTATATAAACTTCTTGAAGATTTTGATGTAGATATGGTATATTATATATATATATATATATATATATATATATATATATATATATATATATATATATATATATATCCGTTTATATGTGTCTTCAAGAAGTTTATATCAAATACTTCACTCTGGATTGACAATGAAAAGTAGTATATATATGTAATCTTTATCAGTCTTGGATCATGCGAACGGCGCTAATCTGTCACGAATGCATATCGAAACGTTTGATTATTATATATGTGAAATGGGAGTGAGTTTGTTTCAACAGTTGTTTTGCCTCGTACAGTTTACGCACTATTACCACTTGCTCAAGTCCATGTCTTTTATTGTTATTGAACGTAAAGTTTTGGGATGTAATTACACGTCTCTTTGGGAATTTTGATGGATAACATCTCTGTTACCTTTCGTTGATTTACGTGGCCTGTAAAGCCAAATGTTGGACACTGGTTCTAAAAGCTTTGGTTAATGGACGAAACGAAGGACAAAAGGTTTTGTAAGGCCATAAAACAGTAGTTGGGGCTTCTTTGTTTTCTTTTGTTAACTCCACTTCATTTTGCTGTCCCTTTTATTTTTCTGGAAGTTAACATCTTTCTCTCTCTTAGCTGAGCGACTGATTCTAATCTATCCTTACTTAACCATAGGCCTACTCAACATTTTGAAATGCATTTTTCTATGTGGAACGTGTTAGGTATTTTCTTTGACGAAGTTCGTTTTTTTATTTTTTTATTAACAGACTGTTTTATATAAGTAATTTTTGCCGAGTATTGCCTAAGAGAAAAGGCGATGTCATGAAATGTGCTGTAGACTGCACCATATTATTGATATTCATTCTATTTTCGGTTTTCTTTTAAATCAGATATTTAGTTGTAGAGTATGAAAGAATTATTTGCTTCAAGATTTAGATATATTTTGCGATATCTGTCGTACAGTTTATTTGCCTCAAAGGCCTAAATAATTTATTTGTTTTAGCTTGCGCACAGGTTTACACATAGGTATATGCCTTAGGCCTAGACTGTGAAACAGTATAAGCCAACCCAAACACCTGAGATTTAACAAGATGTTTACGAAAGCTCACGTTCCCAATTTTCACTTGTTGTTCTTTCATTTTTTCACCCCAGTGTTTCACCGACTCTGAATTCATCACCCCGAGATAATTCCACGCTTGTATTGATAAGAAGGGTGGAAAAGAAACGCTGACCTATTAGTCATCGTCATTATCATCGCCATCATCTCCGTTGTTTATATTTGGGGGACTTTATTCGGTTCATGAGGTGGAACACTTTTATTACTCAGGTACAGTTTATCATTTTGTTGAATATCTAACAGTCTTGAGTCATCGTCACCATCCTTGTCTATTTATGGAGGCCGGTCACTTTTATTTGCCAATTATAGTTATAATTTTCACAGTTTTTAAATATACATGTTTGAATAATCTGATACTGCTCAGACAAAAAAACGAAACATAACAACTAAGCCAAGTAGCCGTAATGCGAACCTCTAGGTAGGAAGGAAGGAAGGAAGGAAGGAAGGGAGGGAGGGATCTTTTCTTCACTTGACGCCAGAGGTTGTGGCTAGAATGAGTAATATGTGTCGTGTTCAAGCATGAATTATAGATATGGATAGGCCTCGTATATGCTGGTTGTGAACCGCGTCTGAGCCCGGATGTTGCCGACTAACAGGTGCCTGTTTATTTCGTCTGTTTGTTGGGCCTTGTGGTGCACGCGTGCACTCATATGTGCATGAATGTAGTATACATATATAGGTACTTATATATGTAATATATATATATATATATATATATATATATATATATATAGAGAGAGAGAGAGAGAGAGAGAGAGAGAGAGAGAGAGAGAGAGAGAGAATTTTCTAAAGTTATACTGCACATTTATGAACTAAATGTGATCCATGCTGTCGAATGACAGCTCTAACGAGGGAAACGAGGTGTGAATGATTCTGGATAATATCAGCTTTGGAGAGAGAGAGAGAGAGAGAGAGAGAGAGAGAGAGAGAGAGAAATTTAACGGCAGTTGAACGACAAAACACGTTTTGAGCTGATGTGAACATTCGGTTCCGGTGAGCGTTCGTGAGGTGTGTTATTTCTGGCTCATGGTGAGAGACTCTAGACGCAGAATTGTCGGCTTTTCTCCCTATGATGACATTAAAGTAACGTTCCTTGTACGTCGTTTTAGCGTTTTCTTTTGTGTGACATTAGTCTTTGGTCAGGCTGTTCTCTCTCTCTCTCTCTCTCTCTCTCTCTCTCTCTCTCTCTCTCTCTTCTCTCTCTCTCTCTCTCTCTCTCTCTCTCTCTCTCTCTACAGTGATATAGAACGAGGAAGTTATTTATTTGCCAGGCCAGATTTCGTAAACAAACAAGTCAATCTTGAGATCAAGTGCAGCCTATTGAAACTGCCCCCCCTTTTTTTTAAAGTCTCCTTATCAGATAGCTTAATAAATAGCAGTTTGGTGTCCTCTAAATAAACGTTTCAGGCGCGACAGGTTGCCATTTAAGAATCGTCAAATTGAGATATCTAATAAAGCAATGTGCACCTTTAATGAGGGGCCATGGGATACTTTATAGGCTTTAAAAACAAAAAAGAAAACTGCAAGTGTTATATCTGCTTCATGATGTCACAAATTTCATAGGGACTCTAAAGCTGTTTCAGTCGAGGAATATTCAAAATGAAGGTGTCCTTAAACGATCTTGAATATTCATTAAGTTTAGCTAAGATGAAAAACAACACAGTGACGGGAACAGTCATGTAGATCACTAACATAAAATGAATAACCTGCTGCTGTACAAACTAAAATCATACGTTTACTTGGTTACCAAATATCCGTAGGATTCACTGTGCGAGAATGTTATTTCGGTTGAAGACCATTTGATTATTCTACTGCCTTGCCAATTAGTACTTCCCAACTCTGGGTATAGATATATTAAGTTTTACGGGATATTCTATACATAAAAAGGCCAGAATTGGGATATAGAAAGAGAACATTCCCCATATCTAACTAATTCAGCTCCTCAGTGGCGTGGTGGGTTTGGTGTTTGCTTCTCACCTCGGTGGTCGCGGGTTCGATTCCCGGCCATTCCATTGAGGAGTGAGAGATGTGTATTTCTGGTGATAGAAGTTCACTCTCGACGTGGTTCGGAAGTCACGTAAAGCCGTTGGTCCCGTTGCTGAATAACCACTGGTTCCATGCAACGTAAAAGCACCATACAAACAAACATATCTAACTAATTCACAAATACGACAAGAAACACAGACATCTGATCAAAAGTCTATCGATGTAATTGGCATAAACTTTCAGAAAAGGCACAAAAATTGCTCCGTACCCTTGGCTGGAAAAACAACAGCACAAATGCACAGCATTTTGCTATGCCTTCTTTATGAGCTTTGATAGGTCTGGTTTGAAGTGCGGTTTTGTCCTCCTCACTGTGTCTCGTTTAACTGGAAATTCTTCATAAAATCATTTGTCAGCGTAAATAAGTAAAAAATTCCGATCGTTCTATTATTTTTGTTTCATTTTAGCGCCAGATTCTTTTCTATGACTGCTTTGTTTTTTTGTTTTGTACATTAAAGTCAGTATTCTTTAGTTTATAAATGTTGTGCACATCTATTATATTATGTTCATTTGCTTGAGTAGGCTATTAAAGTTACTCTTAACCTTTGAGGGATTTTCTGAACGCTGATCATCGGGATTTTCATTATGAATTTATTAAAAATAAATTATGTGTATTGTTCTAAAACCACCGTCTTATATTAAAAAAAAAAAAAAAAAGAATATAGCTTGGTGAGTATTGCTCCTAGGATGGCCTTGAATGTTTGCTTTTGTAATGAATTTAATGTGTAGCCAATCCAGTTGCGCCTGACCTGAAAAATCTGATTAAAGCTGTCAGTCATCATTACCCGGTGAATGGCATTGTGTCTGAAAGCAGTTGGTGGTGCATATATGCTCACGTGCTTTTTGCATGTGACTTTGAGGTCTGCATGTGTTCAGGTGTGTCCAGTCACATTCATGTACCAGTTGAGTAAGAATGGTGGTTATTATTGTATAATGTGAGCAGTTTATCGTAATTTATGCCATTTTTCTCTTTGTCTTATTCAACATCAACATTTCACTTCAGTAAATGAAAATTAACCCAACAATGCATCTTGTGCGGAGATCGTGCTGCTTGCTTGGCTGTACCTACTCTCCTTCTTCCTCTTATTTTTATTTGTGTTTTTATTATGTATTTTTACATTATTTTTTTGTTGTATTTTTAAGGAGAAATGTCTGAGAAGGATCTTTTTTGATGTGATAAGCTTTGCCAGGTGTTAAAGCCTGTACTATAGTGAACTGAAGGGAGGGAAGAAGTGTAGGTGTATAGCCTGGGGAGATGAAGTAACAGACTGGGAGGTAAAAAAACAGATTTTTTTATATTACTGTGTGGGGTTTGTAATATCATTGTTTTTTTAC
Source organism: Macrobrachium nipponense (assembly GCF_015104395.2). Taxonomy (NCBI): domain Eukaryota; kingdom Metazoa; phylum Arthropoda; class Malacostraca; order Decapoda; family Palaemonidae; genus Macrobrachium; species Macrobrachium nipponense. Next base: position 20,374,563 of record NC_087202.1, read on the forward strand.
TAATATACACGCCACCTGCTGTAATATTTTCGTTTATGTAAACAGTAGGTTTGTGGTTTATTATTATCAGGTTTACTGGCCAACGGATACAGACTTATATACAGGGAAAACATTGAATTGTATAAATTTTATTTTATGTTAAGTGGAAATTAAATCATCATTCTTTGATTCACTTAGAAATGGACTCCTTCAGTTTCCCACTACAAAGTTCATTCACAAAGTTCTTTCATTCATCTCGCTTCTTTATTCTATGACTCAGGTTCAAAGGTTCAGCTCAAGTGTCGAAGCTAGGTTCACATCACATGGTTGTTCATGAAGGAACCCTTCGTGGTATTACATGGTGCACCTGGTTTGACCCCTGTGGGTAACTCGTTTCCGTCATGGTAGGGCTTGAGGTTGCCGGAGACTGTTTCTTGCCTGAGAATTAAGATTCTTTCATTGGGATAATTTTTTTTTCTAGCTTAAGCTGTCATATTGGGTATTCAGGCGCCCGATTTTAAGTGCTTATGGAGGTACTCAATAAAACTGATATCTTCACTTAATGCTATTGATATATGACATCAAAGAATGATTGCTTGAAGAGTTAAATTTCAAGTTTATTGCAAAATACCTGGGTTCGAGATAAGGCATATTATCTCTCCCGTTACCTGACACTGCGTACAAAAACAGCAATGAATCTCTCTCTCTCTCTCTCTCTCTCTCTCTCTCTCTCTCCCGTCAGCATCTGTTCTGGAATAGTAATCACTGTCGTTTTATTGTGTAATGCTATCCGAGAGCCCTATGGAGCGGTTTCGACCCTCGGCACCTCATTAGGTTTTTGTAGTTTCTCGAGAAGGCGAGAAAACTCCCGCATATCGATTTCAGTCATTTAGACCGTGACCGAACTACCCCTCTTTTCAGAGGACCTTACTGTTAACAAGGAGGAAAAGCTGCGCTTACGTCGCTGGCTGACTATTTTTATACGTTTTAAGATTATTACGCCCTCTTGCTGTGTAATATAACAAGCATGTATATATATATATATATATATATATATATATATATATATATATATATATATATATATGCGGGGGTGTGCGTTTGCGTGGATGCTTGTTGACTGAATTCTCATTTTTGCCGTTAATAGGCATTTACTTCTGTTGCAATTGTGACGCAAGAATATGCTAAGGTAGTTAAACACTGTATCCAGAAAAGGGTCTTTATATCCAGAAGGCAAGTGGCAGAACTTGCATATCTTTTAGGACTGCATACCATCTAGAAATGTCATTTGATTATGGGTATAAGTAGCAGTCGTACAGAGTATGTTTTATGCTCGTTGGTTTTGTTCTTCACTTGGTATATCGTGGCTTAATTGACGTCGCTTGTTGTATTATTATCTGAGAAAAGACTCAGTGATTTCTGATAATATTAGGATTGATATTAACAATTAACAATAATTATCATGATAACGCTCTATGATTATCATTACTTTTTCGATTAAGAATGTCAATAATGAAGGTGATAATAAATATAATTATGATAATGGTACATTATTGGCATTATCATTGATATGACTGATGTCGATAATTATGAAACTATTAATGATAATGCTTCATTATTACATTACCTAGTGTAGGGTGAACACAGCACATAAAATCCTTCGAAAGGTCGATATTTGCACTTACTAACCGAGGCTTGCATGTCAAGATGTCATCCACTTTTCTCCCTCTGGCCATATTAATGACTTGGGCAAGACATTACGGACTCATAAACGGATATAAGCGAAAAACTATCAAATTTCACTCGGTCGTCTTCATTGGACCTCACTTCGTAGGGTTAATGAGAAGGGCCCGAAAAAATGGTTTTTTCTCAGAACGCATATTTTGCCGTGATAAATCTCTCGTACGGTATTTAGCTTATTAAGGCGAGAGTCTCTCTCTCTCTCTCTCTCTCTCTCTCTCTCTCTCTCTCTCTCATAACCGATAAGGTGGGATCAATCGCATGCCCTGCGGAAGGCAAATGTGTGGATTTGTTCCCGGAATGTACCTTGGGGTCTCTGAATCTCTTGAGTCAAGCAGTGTCTATTACCTGGTTGGTAGTCGAATTACTTGGGTTGCAGTTGGAATATATATATATATATATATATATATATATATATATATATATATATATATATATATATGTCTAATTTCTCTTACGTTTCAATTATGTGTATATATATATATATATATATATATATATATATATATATATATATATATGTCTAATTCTCTTACGTTTCAATTATGTATATATATATATATATATATATATATATATATATATATATATATATATATAATGAAATGTAAAGAGAATTAGACAAGGCATTCCTTACCCCACCGTGTTAAAATCATCTATGATTCTTCTCCTCTCTCTCTCTCTCTCTCTCTCTATCTCGCTCTCGCTCTCTCTCTCTCCTCTCTCTCTCTCTCTCGTGAAAGCTTCTGAGTTCTGGGTCTTGGATTGAAATACCTTTCGCGTCTAGGAAGTATTTCGTCCCTTTCGAGCCAAGGCTCGAGAGAGACTATATTACTCGCTGAATCGCTTGAGTTGTGACTTAATCTTGATCCATGTAAGGTGTAGGAAGACGTAATGAAGCCCCTTTCTTTTCTGGCACCTCTACCCTGAAGAGTACTTTCCTAACCCCCACGTACCTCCATCCATATTTCTCCGACTCAATATGAAATCTCGGTCCGTCCCCCCTTCGGCTCATGCCTAAGAGCGCGAGGAGGAGGTTTTAGTCCCATGAGCGAGACAGATAGAGCCGGATGCTTGTAATGTACGAGGGGTCTTGGATGATGAGTCTGGGGTCGTGGTTGTGTAGAGGGTGGGTGGGTGGGTGGGGGGAGTTGACGATGCGAGTAATTCTATCGGTCTTTAATTCAAAGGGGATTTAGGGGAGTTCATCAAGTGGCACACTCAGGAATTCTTTTGGCCTAAGCCGTCGGGATTCTCGTAACACCGAGCTCTTTTTCTTTTTCTTTTTTCTTCCCCTTGAGGTGTTTTACTATCAATAATAATTTTAATAATAATATTGTGCAATAAGTGATTATTTCTTTCCTTGACGTATTTTACTACGACTGTTACCGATAATGTTTTATTTATTTATTTATTTTTCCTTAAAGTGATGTACTACGGCTGCTATTATTGATAATTTGTTTTGTTTTCTTGAAGTGTTTTACTACGACTACTATTACCGATAATTTATTTTTTGTCTCCTTGAAGTGATGTACTAGGACTACTATTACCGATAATTTATTTTTTCTTTTCTTGGAATGTTTTGATATGACGCTTTCTACTACTAATATTTTTTTTCTTTAAGTTTTCCACTATGACTAATACTACTTAGAATTTTTTTGTTTACTTTAAGTTTTTACTACTAATTATTTTTTGTTTCCTTTTTTTTGTTCTTGAAGTTCTTTTTATTTATTTATTCATTTATTTTTTTTTTACTACGAACAATACTAATAATAATTTGTGTGTGCTCTTGAAGTGTTTTGCTATGGCACTGATTACTATAGTTTAGTTTGTTATAAATGACAGATAAATATTGTTTCTACTTTGAGGTAAAGTTCACTTGCGACCCGTCTTAACGTGTTTATTTTGTTTGTAGCCATGTTATATGTAAAATTTGTAATATTCAGTTATTCATGAAATTTAATGGAAAGAATAGTAAAAATCTGAAGCGTCTCTTTTCATTTCTGTGGCATATAGCATTTACTTCATGTCACAAAAAAGAAAAATTAAAAGATTTTTGGATTATTGTGTATGCTTTTGAGGTTGATGCTCGATGAAAGGGAAACAGTTCGAAATTTCCTCTCCATTCTAAACATTTTTGCATCGCTTTTAGTGTTAAGAAATACTTGTTTCCCTTTTCGTATAACCTTCCTTTTTTATCCAGAGGTCGTTATGTAGAATAACCCTTTCTATTTGTTATCAATTATTGTTTAAAAAGCATTTCAAAGGGCATTAAGTTTAACTAAGTCCAGTCGGACGAGGCAAAGTTTGATTATTGCATTATAGATTCCACCCACGAAAATTTCTCCCAGAAAATTCCACCAACGAAAATTTCACCCACGAAAATTCCACCAACGGAAATTCCACCCACGAAAATTTCACCCACGAAAATTTCACCAACGAAGATTTCTCCCAGAAAATTCCACCCACGAAAATTTCACCCATGTAAAATTCCACCCACGAAAATTTCTCCCAGAAAATTCCACCCACGAAAATTCCACCAAAGAAAATTTCACCCATGCAAAGTTCCACCCACGAAATTTCCATCCAAAAAAGATTTGTTTTATAAATGGGAAATATATATGGGAAATAGAAACACAGACAATGTAAAAAAAAAATTTATCTTTGAATCAGTTGAAAATATAAAAACACAGGTAATGTAAAAAAAACATCTTTAATCTTTGAGTTGAAAATATAAAAAAATAAAATTATATTTAAACATTTTAATGCATTTCAATGAGTTAAAATCAGTTCTTAATTCAACCTATATCAGATGATAATATAAACAGAAACAAACATAAAATTTTATTCATGCAAGTTATATGCTATACCTTTTAAAAATTCGACAAAGCTTGATGGTTCATAATTTTCTACGAGATGTATCAGTCTCTCATTTACAGACTTGTATTTTTTTTTTTTTTTTTTTTTAGCCGCGTCTCGTGGTCTTAAATGGATAATTTTAGTTTGGGTAAGAGCCGCCTCTTTTTGGAGTGAAGAGCAAAGTGCCCACAAATTTGGATGGATACTTGTTAGCGACGCTCTTAGAGCACTATTAAAACCTTCCACATGATTGTTCGTCCTCGGAACGGCATTTAGAGTACGTTCATGTACATTCCACGTTTCGATAGGGAAAAGAGGTTCAACTCTTTTTCCCTATCGAAACGTTCCCCTCTTCCACGCTGAACACCAATATAAGTCTGTTCAAAATAAGAAACAAATTATGTGGGTATATCTTCATCATCGGAAAGTAGTTTCAAAACCATCAGCAACATCGTGGATGGGCAAAAATGCCAACACTAAAGCATTTCACTTTCAATGCAAACGAAGCGTCAGTATTATGCTGAACCTTCTTACCTAGTTCACAAATCTTACGCCAGCAGGACTGACCTAAATGAAATAAACATCCTGATATATCAGCACTTACAAACACTGATGTGAAGGCGTTGTGCAAAGATAATTCAAAGTCCATGATGCATTGCATTGGTTGAACGTTTGGCCGTAATTCAAAGATAGCTAAAAAAAAAAAAAAAAAAAGTTTTCTGTAGGTGGCCTCTTGTTTATTAGGTAACAGTGCAAAAACTCGAGGGAAACACCTTCCTTTAACAACAAAATGGATCATGAATAGCTGCTGGGTCCAGAGATTTGGAGACGCTTTAAACGTTCCATCACAGGACCATATGTTATTTGTTGATAGATCATCCAATCTCGCTTCCGTTGCAAATTTTAAAATACGGTCCGAGTCCTCAATACCACTATCATACGCTAAGAAAAGTGATTCATCAGGAAGATATTTATAAGACTCTGGAATTTCATATCCTGTGCGAGATGTCGGAAGAGCAGGAATCCCTAAAGTAGTTCGTCTCCAGTTCTGAATATTACGAGAAAGGCAGAACTCATTTTGTAGCGGTGATTTTCCATTCTCGTCTAGTGGCTGAGTGGCACCTGCAATTATATCTCTGGTCGATGATCCACATCCTCCATAAACTGAGTGCCTCAGTGGCGTGGTTGGTTTGGTGTTTACTTCTCACCTCGGTGGTTGCGGGTTCGATTCTCGGCCATTCCATTGAGGAGTGAGAGATGTGTATTTCTGGTGATAGAGGTTCACTCTCGACGTGGTTCGGAAGTCACGTAAAGCCGTTGGTCCCGTTGCTGAATAACCACTGGCTCCATGCAACGTAAAAACACCATACAAACAAACAAACAAACCTCCATAAACTGTATCACGCATTGCACTCACAGCAACTCGTGCTTCAATAGATCCTTGTGAAGCGGCATGAGTATGCTTACTCGAACTATACAGCAATGTAGGCTCATTACAATTACAAGGCGTGTGCAGACGAGCCTTGCAGCCTTGATCAAATAGTTCGAATCGCCAATATGTTGTCGTTTTTGCGGTTTTATCTCGTTGTTTCTCATACATATACATAGTTTTCCTCGTCACATAATTTAATCTCTCTCTTTTCACTTATAATAAACTTTAAGGCCATTGTAAATACTCAAAAAACATAAAATGGCTTCAATGAATATACTAAACAAGAAATGGCTCTAGTTATTTTATGAAGTTCTCACCAAGGAAAACCGTTAAGAAGACAACTATTTAAATTAAGTAAACAAAATTTTAAATACACTTCGGTAAAGATAGTGGTTGTTTAACGAAAATGGTTCTTTAAAGTAATTATATACCATTATGTAAAGATGATGGTTGTTTAATTTAATTAAACAGAAAGAGGGGGAAAGAGAGACTGAGGAAGAGAAAATTATATTAGATAATATTTTCGAAGGGTGGAATTTTCGTGAGTGGAATTTTCTGGGAGGAATTTTCATGGGTGGAATTTTCGGACCACGGTTTAGGGTCCTTGTCTTGCAATATCAATTTAGACATGGAAATCTGAAGGGCTATCGATGTCATAATTACACGTAAAGAAGACTGTATTCTTTTTCTGAATTTCTCTTTTAAATTGAACAAAAATATGATGTTTTACAATGGACCATCCGACAGAAGGAATGAATTAGTTTTTTTTCGCAGAAGAGGAGGTATTAGATTTCTCTCTTATTTTGGAGTACTACAGGAAAACGTTAGATATAAAAGTCAGGGAGAGTTATGATTTATGTTTGCTTTTCTGCAAGGTGTTCATGAATGACAGAAATGTGATGAGTTTTGCTGGTCCAGAATAAACGATAAGGCAGTTTGCTCTTATATACGTAGGTCTTGGAACCATGGGAACACGAAAGAGGTTGCAGAAACCAAAATTTCCCTGCGGGTGAAACTGCTTTCAAGTGCAAATCGGAATGAAAGTTAAATATTATAAAAGATAAGTAATGACACCCTTGACGATAGTTAACTAACAAGTGAAACATCTTTACGAATGTAAATAAGCTTTTCAAGTGTGGCCCTGATTTTAGATTGAGTTCAGCCTTTTTAAAAAGGGGCAAGTCATGTTCGTCTCAAGGACCACCGGAGATGAGCTGAGCGTTTGTATGTACGAGACGAGGCTGCAGGAGGAACACTGAATTTACCACAGTCGTCGTCTCTTGAAGATAAAGTCTGTCTAGCCTTTAAAAGGAGTCAGGGATGGACCCCAAACAAAGACCGTTTGGTCTGACCAAGCAAACTGGTCTTGGGTCTGTCCGGTTTGCTGTAACCATTTTTATTTATTTATGTCAAATTTGTTTCGTGCACTGCAGACCGGAGAATATTCTATAGGAGCCTGAGATAAGTATTTTGGCTAATTTTATGTATTGTTACGACTTTCGTATGCATGAGCAAAGATGGTCAATATTGCAACAAAATAAAAGTGACCAGACTTTCGGCCATAAGTTCTGTTATGCACAACTCCACCGGTTTTGAATGATACATACATATATTTGTGTAATACGAAAATTTGTAAGATAAATAAGTTATTTTCACATTCCAGTCATTTTCAACACAATATAGTTAACTATAAACAGCACAGAAACAGTTTTCAAAATCCCTGTGTGGCAAGTAAAAATTCTAAAACAATGATGTGTGCCAGTACTAATAAAAACCGCTTATAACTGACAATAAAACAAAAACTGATATGGAACGATAAGAGTCGTACCAAGAGGTTGGTACTTTTAGTTGGTAAAGCCAGAGGCACATTCACACTCGTTTTAAATACTTCTTGAAGAAACCTGAATAAACATTGGATAAGGACGACAGACATTTGAACAAAAGCTACGATCACCATAACACCTGTATTCATTTTTTTTTTATATCTAGAGTATCTTGAACTTTTTCATAGATCGCTGATCAAAGAGTGACTATATTGTCCTTTATTTCTATGCCTTTTTGTTTGCTGTATCTTCATTTTTGTTTTAAATTTTGTTTATGTCTCTCATACGTCCTGACTCGACAAGACAGTAGCGATTTCATTTCCCCTTGCTCATTGAGTTCAGTTATTGTTAAATGAGCATATTTAGTAAATTTATCTTTAATCAGGCGATAGTCTGCTCATGGGTTTCATATTTCAAATTTCAAGGTTTTCAGTCGAAATCGTATCATAAATATATCGTGAGAACATGGAATTGAGTTACTCGTTGCCATAAAATCACATTGTTATGATGGATGGGTTAACTGCACAAACAGATCCATACATGCTTATACTCATTCACAGTATGTATATGTGTATATTTATATTATATATGTACGTATATAATATATAGTATATACATACACACATTTGTATATAAATGTCTTTATTATGTATATATATATGTGTGTGTGTATATATCTCATATTTATAGCCCATACACATTTACATACATACATACACAAAAACCCATTGCGTATGAGGATTCATAGATACAAATATTATTCAGTCAGAAGATTGCTGTGGTTACATGCTAAACTGCAGACACTTGCAGTACGCCGTGACCAACAATTGGCCCTTCTTAATGCCAGCAGTAACATAATCTATAATGAATTCTCTGAAGCTGAGAAAAACCAGATTCTGCCAAATATGTTTTCATTCCTGCTCACATTGCATTTTGTGACCTAGAATTTTATGTTGGATGATTGATTTTCAGTATAAATACATTATTGTGCTCCTCCAGAATCTAATGAGTGACTATGCACTTATGTATATATATATATTATGTATATAATATAGTATATATAGATATATTATATTATATAATATATATATATGTGTGTGTGTGTGTGTGTGTGTGCGTGTGTGTGTGTGTGTGTGTGTGTGTGTGTGAGTGTGTGTGTGTGCGAGCGAGATTATGTCGTAATTAATTTGTACTATGGTTATTATTTTTAATGAAACAACTAATTTTCCAAGAATATTTTTAATTTTTAAAGTTTATGCTATTGTGAAGCTTTAACCTACAATAGATCTTAGATTTTTTCATTTCTGTATTGTCTTTGCGTATAATTATTTTCTTAATTATTTAGTCACGATATTTTTGTAAGGTTGAAAGTGAAAGCCCCTTGGTCACGGCACGTGACGTTTGGGGACACCAATTAAAGACAACGCACGAGAGAGAGAGAGAGAGAGAGAGAGAGAGAGAGAGAGAGAGAGAGAGAGAGAGAGAGAGAGAGACTGTTGTTCAAGGATAAGAATGAAATTTTCGTCTATTTTCATTTATATTCAGCAGCCATTCTAAGAAGTCTCCCGATGCCTGGGGCAGATTGATTATAGAAAATTGTACGTATTAAATATATTAACAAATAAACTTAATTGCCCACAGGAATAAAATTGACTTACGAAACCATGCTTAATTTTGCTGATACTGAGTCAGTCTGGTTCATTAGTGAACGTGGAAATGAGAAAAGTAATTAAGGTATATGTAGATATGCCCCACCTGTATATCACATATGAATACCTCATAGACATTCCTCCTTTGCTCATGCACCGGTGGTCTTTGGCTGGAGTAGCAAAGACCGAAGGATTCGGCTTTCTTGAGTTGATTTATGTTCCATTACAAAATGTTCATATATCAAGAACTGATATTGCCTTAGTTTAAAAATCAGATAACAAGGATAAAGTCGTAGCTAATTTGTCTGTCTTTTTTGCTTCTGGCCCAATTGTCGTTTAGTTTGCTGGATAGGTACCCTATAAAATAATTAACTCTCTCTTTCTCTCTCTCTCTCTCAACATACTCAGTACTTCTCTGCCTGTCTGTCCTGTTTCGTTTCTGTGGTTGTCCTTTATCTGTCCGTGTTTCTGCATCCCGCTCATGACATTATAGATCTCTCTCTCTCTCTCTCTCTCTCTCTCTCTCTCTCTCTCTCTCTCGTGTTTCTTTTGCACTCTCCGTAACACGATTGCATCGGATATCCCGTATCAGCCGCCTCTTCTGTTACCTGAGATTATCACTCATCCAGGGTTTCTTGCGCAGTGTTTAGTCATTTAAAGGGTTTGTTTTGCTTGTTTATTCATTTAAAGGCGTGTTTTTAATGTTTACATATTGAGAGGATTGTTTTTGCCTGTTTATTCATTTAGAGGATTGTTTTTGCATGTTTATTAAATTAACGCTTTTTTGCATGTTTGTTCATTTGAAGAGTTCTTTTGCATGTATATTAATTTTAGAGGCTTGTTTTAGTATTCTTATTCATCAAAAGATTTATCTTTGCCTCTATTCATTGAGAGGGTTTCTTTTTGCTGTTTATTAACTGAAAGGCTTTTTTTGCTTACTTATTCAATTAGTGTTGTTTTTGCGTGTTTATTCGTTTTAAGGGTTGTTTTTGCGCTTAGTAATTTTTTCTTGCATTTGTAGCAATTTAAAGGGTTTATTGTAGGATTGTTCATTGAAAAGGGTTTTTTGTATATTTATTTTTTAGAGGGTTGTTTTGCATGTTTATTCGTTTAGATTTTAGAGGGTTGCTTGGGAATTTTTATGTATTCAGAGAGTTGTTCTAACAAGTTTATTCATATGCGGGGTTCTTTGCATGTTTATTTATTTATAGAGTTTTTTCTGATAACTATTATTGTGAAGGCTGCAAACATTAAGAAGTATTTTTGCTATTTTAATAGCACTATTAAAACGGGATTTGATGAAAGTGGTGTGCTAGAATGTGATGGTATCATAGGAAAGCTTAGGGGCGTATCTACTGGCAGTTTGTTGATTATGTGGCGAGTCTTTAGAAACGAAAGGATAGAAAATAAATAACACAGAAGGAAGGCGAAGAAATGAAAACTTGAGCCAGTGTAGATAGACTTGGTAAAATAAGTGAATGCAACCGGTATTACGAAAGCATAGAAAAGACCACAAAACATCAAGATAAAAACGAAGAAACGTTTTGGAAAAATAGACACTTTGTTCGAGCAGAGTTGACGCATCTGGTATGCTGAAATCAAATAAAAGATAAATACTCAAGAAGTGTATCTTAAGATTGACAAAGCGATTGCATTACGGAGGAAGGATCTTGCTCAACAAGCACTCGTGTGTTTGTAAGATAGAAGGGCATATCATTATATGTATAACGAAGAAGAGCCAGCCTTCATAAAAAGGGAAAGCACACAATTACAGGAAGGCGGTAGATAGACATCTCTGAACAAAATGGAGCAGAGGAAGAAATGAGCAATATCAACCTTGTCTTTCCTTACCTCACCATCCAGAGACCGGAGTTCGATTCCTCTCTTGACCTGAGGCGCGAATTATGTACCTGGTAGTTAGGCAAATAAGGTTGGTCGTAGCCAGGATAGGAAAGGGCATGGCGATGACAACCTCATCCCTCAGTACTTTTTGGGTGAGAATTGGAAGTTTGATAACATTTGGAGCGTCCTCTTCAAAGGCTTATTATTAACACAAACATACACACGCACACACACACACATGACATTATAGTGTGTGTTTGTATGAATATGATATATATATATATATATATCTATATATATATATATATATATATATATATATATATATATATGATTTTGTGCTTATGTATGTATGTAAGTATTTATGGTATTTATGTATGAATGTAGTATGTACGTATGTATGAATGTATATTATATTCACTGTAAGGTTTGAAGCCCTGGTGAATTAATTAATGATTCGTTGATTCTTGCCACTTTAACTCGATGAAATTTAAGACCTTAGTAAAGTTTACAAACCACGTGCATCGTAGTGGCTGTATAGGAGGCGAAGGATTTCGATTCCGCAACGGATAGGACCCGGCCAGTGAAAGGGACAGAGTACGGTTCGAGGCCTTATTAGCGGCGTAGGCTAATTCAGCCCACGTTCCAAGGTGTGGAAGCCTTTTAGACGGCGGTGTAAAGGGTTACTCCCTTAGGTGCAGACATCGCCTGAGCATGGTAGGGAAAGCCGTGTTCGATCTTTTTTTTTTTTTTTTTTTTTTTTTTTACTTTTGCTTATTTATATTTGTTGTATCGGTTTCTTCTGTTATTTTAGAGTTTTCTAAGTAAATGAAGTTAATACATTTTAACCGAATCTTTATCAGTTGCGGTTTATCCAGTTGTTATGTATTAGATGAAATTTAAATTCTATTTTAGAAGATAAATCCTTTGGATTTGCCCTATTTCCCTTATATGTTTGATGATCAGATGAAATACTAATGATAATAATATCTTTTTCTTTTTGATATTCTTATGTATGTATGTATGTATGTATTGTATGTTATGTATGTAATGTATGTATGTATATATAACATAATAATATATATATATATTAATATTATAATATATGTGTGTGTGTGTGTGTGTGTGCGTGTGTGCGTGTGTGTCTGTGTCTGTGTGTGTACGTAAATATGTCCTGATATTGAAAGTCAATGTTTGTTTTTCACAGTAATTTCTGGCATTTTTTTTACGTGTTTTGATTTAATATTATTTAGAATAATTCACCTAGCCGCAACTGTCATTATCACAAGAAAAAAATATGAGCAGCTTTTCAAAATGATTGTACCTATGTTTTTACGGTCCTCAAGAAATATATTTATGTTCATATATTATGGCTATGCTTATGCCATGTAGGGAGGTCATAAAAGCATTTATTTCCTATTATTGATTAAAAAAAAACTATCTTGTATCCAACTGGCTTTATCGTGTAAAAGAAATAAATTCCTATAAAAGGGTTAAAATATATATTTTTAAAATTATTGAATGATTTAACTTTTCATCGTATCCAAAATACTTTTTCATTTTGAAGCTGTTTGTTTTCAATTTTGGTGGTGTACGCAATATCCAATAATCTTCGTCTTACAACTGTTTATCCACACACAAGATTACTTCCGTTCAAAAATATGAACAAACGCTCGTTTTATTGTTACAGTATTTTTTTTTTTTTGTCATGGTTTAACATCTGAATTTCAAGTTAGCCAATCTCCTCTCTCTCTCTCTCTCGATCAATTCCTTCATCGTCTCCTCTCTCTCTCTCTCTCTCATAAATCGTGGACATCATGATATGAACAATCCTCCTAAACTGTCCTGGTAAACGTCGCGTTAGAAAGTGGTCAGAGAAGACAGCCTCAGTTTCTTAAAGGAAATTGTATATCGGCCTGCCATCTGGCTTTTTCAGGACTCAAGGGCCCATGGCCACGGGGCTGATTGTAGGAAAATATTCTGTTTTATATATATATATATAGTATATATATATATATATAATATAATATATAGATATATATATCTATATATATATATATATAATATATATATATATATATATATATATATTTGTGTGTTTGTATATATATACATATTATGTTACCAGCCTCTGTAAGGAGACATATGAATAGCCATGTTATTCAAGCAAGTATTTGGCCTGATGAGTGAAAATTACAGAGTGGCGTGATGTTATATTCATATACAGGAAACGATACCGTAGGGAAGAGAAGGGAACCGAGAGAGAAAGAGAAAGAGAGAGTGAGAGAGAGGAAGTGGGTCCTGAGGGGCGAGAGGATTTGTGTGCCTCCTAAAGGAGGAAGAGCTATAGCTGCCCCCACCCGTCTGCGAAAGGGAGATCCAGCGAATTGGGCGGCTCTCTCTGAAAGTGGGCGGGGGCGCTCTATCCCTTTACCAGCTGATTGCTATAAATGGAAAGAGGGGGGAGGAGGCGGCCTATAGGGGTAGGAATACGGGAAGGGGGGGTCCTGGTGACTAGTTGAGGGTCTGCGTGACCTCTGTTGGGGACGCCATTACCGGTGTTATGACGCCTATAAACTATTTTTGATATGGGCCATATCAGACGTTAAATAGGTGTTCACTCTCGTTGGAGGTCACGTCGGGTGTCATTGGGTGACTCATGCATCGTCAGGTGGTCGTTAGCCCTTGTGGCAGGAGTCCTCAACTTGGTGATTAACACACCAGAGGAAGCTGGATTGTCTGTCCTGTGTGTAGTCTTGTTTTCTGTTGACTTGTTCCAAATCCGTCACCGTGTTCTGTAATTATAATCTTGATTCTATGGCTTTTCTTTGTTTCCATTGGTATTTTATGACTCATTCGTCATTTTTTTTCTAAGTTATGGTTTTTAATGGAGTTCCTGGCTTTCATTCATATCAAAATGCTTGAAATCCTATCTATGGGAAATTTTTTTTACATTTCGCAGGCTTTAATGTTTTTTTTTTAATGGTTGATGTATTTTTTCATCATATTGCAGGAACAGTTGGCCAGATGTAGTGCTACGTAATCATGTAGAGTATAATAATTTTTTTTTTTTTTTATGTACATATAAGGAGTTCCTTCTTTTATCCGTGACCACTCAGGTGCCAGAAAAGGAACCGAGAACCAGGAACCAACCTTTCCGAAAGGTTAAGGAACCTCAATCGAAAATCCCAATTTGCATCGAGAGGTGAAAAGGTTCGCGTATTGCCGGCGCTGGTTCGGCTCAATGCTTGTGGGATTGTTGGGAATACAAATACGGGGAATAAATAATGGACTTGAATTTTCGTCATGTTGCTTGATACAGATGTATGTATAATATTATTTAATGATTATTTTTTTCCACTTGTTTTTACCTTGGAAAGTTTAACTCTATAAAGTGCTACCCTTCCGGTTGCCATCGAATTTTGTGGGATGAAGTTGCTTGCCCTACGCCATGCATATGGATGTTCAGTAAGTTTATACGCTCTTGGCGCCTAGTTTTTCCTTGTGATCAACCGTCCAATTTTTGTCCTTTCCCAGTTACTTATCTCCCGATATCGGACGATAAATTAAATATAAAGTGTGATCCTAAGTCTGGGGCACAGCTATATATATATATATATATATATATTATATATATATATATATATACATATATATATATATATATATATATATATATATATATATATATATCTGTGTGTGTGTGTAGATACACAAACACACACACACACACACACACACATATATATATATATATATATACTGTATATATTAGGCAATTTCTGTCTGTTTGTTTGTTTGTTTGTTCGTTATGCACGCCCAGACTATGAAAGCTAGGGCTACCAGATTTTTACCATAGACTCCCCTCCCCACCAGACAGGTTTTAGTTAATATCCAAAATTCGAGGACCGTTTCTAAGGGGGTCATAACCCCCTTTTTATACCCCTAATTTTTTTTACAACTTTTGGAGTTGAAGCTAGGGCTACTAAATTTTTATCTTAGACTCCCCTCCTCCCAGGAAAATTTAGTCAAAATCCGAAACTCGAGGGCCGTTCTTAAGGGGGTCATAACCCTTCTTTTTCGCAACCCCTCATTGGTTTATAAGACAGCTGCTAGTATATATATGCATGTATATATATATATATATATATATATATATATATATATATATATATATATATAACTCGACATTGGTTACTATTTACTGAAAACAGCCTCCCCCTGCTCCTTCGCCTCCCCCGTCCCCACAACCTTTCTCCCGCTTTTCTTTTTTAGTTGTGGAAGCAGGTCATGAAACGCAGGAGATGCGAAAGAAGTAACAAATTCCGAAGTAGTGAGGTGAATTGTGTAGGAACGTTGTATGCAGCTAAATGATGGGTTAGATTAATAAGCGAAGTGGTGGTGGTATTACAATTTATTTTGTTGTTATGGTATTTTAGCTTTTCCGAAAATTAATATTTCATTCATAATTCAAAATTTATTAGAGTTGATATAATTAGCACAATCTTATATAATGCCCAACGTCGCTATTTTTTTTATGTAATTTTTTATATTAATTTCACTCATATTTAGGTTAGTGTCAGATTATTAATTGTAATTGTAATTTTAATTTTTTGAGAAGCCCATTTTTAAAATAAGCAAGAATTGTCGTAATTATTTGATTAAAACTTATTACTTCTTCGGGTTTTATTCCATTTATCTTTAAATTCCTTTAGTCTGGTTATCATATTGATCTCTTGTCTGGGCACAATCGTGCTTCTAAATCTACCCCGTAGTTTTTCTCTTGATATGTTTGTCTGTGACTTCTCGTTGATTATCAGTCACGGTTCATTGTTACAATCTCGGTCTCGCCTTTGTAATTTTGGTTAGTTAATCTCCAGATGGCGTGATGGTGACCAGTTAGGTTTTTTTTTTGAAGATTACGGACGTTATGGTCGCCTGCAAATTGGTATTAATGTGATCAAAGTCAAACATAACTATCTTGGCGAAAAGATCGACTTTTGCCTTTTTTATTTGCTAATAATTATTCTTTGTGTTAGTTTCTGCTCAGTGCCAGCCTCCCTTTTATCAAATCTTTTTTTCTGTAAAGTTTGATTTTTATTTCTCATGTCTTGCTTTCCCGGGGTCAGCTCACACTTACTTGCAAAGGTAATATGAAGAGTATGGAGACTGGTATATTCATTGTTACTTGGGGACGGGCTAAGTCAGAGCATGGCGCCCCAAGTTAGGTTAGGAAGGTAAGGTCTGGTGAGATCCGGGCACTGCATTCTTGGAAAGGTTAGGATTTCTGACATCTTCACTTGTCTCCCTATTCTCCATCCTTTCCAATTTTCCAATTGCAATTTCTTTTCCTCTTTCTGTTTTCTGAAAAGTTCGATTTTTTTCTCCCATGCATCACTTTCCTTCAGTTTATTTCCTATTCAGTCTCATTCATCAATTTACTTTCCTTATTTCGCTGATTCTGGGACTGACAGGGCTGTTTATTTCCCTTCCACAAGCAGACAGACGATCATAATTTATTGCAGAATAAGTTTCTGTGTCGTTGTTGTCTCTGACCCCTCTTTCAGAATACTGCAGTGAATTTTTATACATATGTAGTGTTTAATAACAGAGCTTGAAGTGGCACAGGTTCAGTTTAAGATTCGTGTTAATCCCAGGAACAGGTATTCGAACGCATCAAAAA
Source organism: Macrobrachium nipponense (assembly GCF_015104395.2). Taxonomy (NCBI): domain Eukaryota; kingdom Metazoa; phylum Arthropoda; class Malacostraca; order Decapoda; family Palaemonidae; genus Macrobrachium; species Macrobrachium nipponense. The sequence goes on from NC_087202.1 coordinate 20,391,570, forward strand.
ACTGTATATACTAAATAGAAAAAATTACCCAACGCATCCGTTCTGTCATAAACGCGAACTCTAATGGACTGTAATTCTGTTCGGCTTGAAATCTGGATTATAATTGCCAAATGCAACGAACATTTCCATGGATTTCGGCATTTTACCGCGAGTATTTGACAGTATGAGTATTAAATATTAATGCTAATAACATAGAACCTGGACGGATTGAATATTTTATTAAAAAGACTCAGTTGTACAAACACGCACACACATACACACACACACTCATATATATATATATAAATATATATATATATTGTTATATCTATATATATAAATCGTTTATATATATTTATAAAATGGTAAAACGTAAATCATATATATATATAATATTAATATTATTATATTAATTTAATTATACTTTATGTTTTGTATATATAATTAATTGTGTAACTTTCATTTTCCATAGTAAATTTCATATTTTGATGTTGTGTGTTGATGTAATCAAGGAACATCTTACTTTGCCAGGGCTCTTTATGTCTTCTTTGGAGGAAACTTTTTTAACAAACTGCCCAGATGTGTGTAAGCCCACATACTATAGAAGATATGTCGATGACACTTTCGTGTTATTCTAAGAGCCCTGGCAAAGTAAGATGTTCCTTGATTACATCAACACACAACATCAATATATATGTGTATAATAATATATATATATATCTATATATATATATAGATATAATATACTATATATAGTATATAATATATATGATATATAATATATTAGTGTATATATATATGTATATAGTATATATATATATAAAAATATATATATATATATATATATATATATATATATATATATAAAAGTGCACGCTCGCGTGTCTATTTTACGACGAAATTGCTGAAAAACATATTAACTTCAAGATTCATAACCAGAGGTACAAACAGTTCATAGTGGATGAAATCGGTCGCATCATTTCACATATACAACCTGAAGTAGTTTACTGAAAGCCCAATAAAAGATATTGACCTTAAGTCTGGAAGGAAAGTAAAATGTTATTGGGTTTACGTATTCATATATTACAGAGGTAAAACAAGTCTCATGTCAGATTCCAGTTTCAGAGTCCTTCAACTGGGATCTGGTCATTTTTCATGGATAAAAAATGCTGCGTAATAGATATGGTTATTGTACGCGTAGCTTCAACTACCTCGAATGAATACAAAGGCTTGTATAGTTGCAACAAACGCATAGACATGACAGTGATGATTGATAATTAGGATGAATATGGATGGGAATCTCGTTTTCATCCCCAAGCTTCATCGGCGGAGTCACCATTACAGATGGTAGCTAGAGAACCCTGAACTTATTGAAATCTGTATTTTAACCATTAATGTTCAAATCCAGACGACAGCGATATAATTCACTAGCATATCACGAAGGATAATAAGAACAATAATGATGATGACTGTGTTATGATTCATATTAATTTTTTTGGAATTCAAGTAGCACTTTATAGATCATAACAATGTTCTTAGCGATATTAAGTTAGTGCTATTTTACCAGGTTCACCAGGTTCAATTTTAAAGTTTATAATTTAAAAGGGAAAATATATTAAATAACTTTTTAACCACTTTTAATTAAAATAGATATTCTACACGTATGTATATAAATATTATAAAGAAATAATGAGAAATAAATAAGTCCACTGGTGTAACGAAACAAAGATGAACAATTTTATCTTACCGTATGCAAAACACTTTTATATCTAAGTAATAATCCAATAACCGGTAATCACCAATCCAGGAAGCACACTGGATAAAGAAAACTTTATTGTCAAAGTAAACAATATTCGGTCATCCAAGGACCATGAAACAAACAAACAATACTTAAATTACAATTAGTCACTCCATCTAGTGACTGAAAATCATACATATTTAAGGATACACCATTAGTCATACCTTCTAGTGACTAAAAAGAAAATTAAACACCAAATATTAAAGAAATATACAACGGGAACCATAACAACTGATAATAAAAGACCATAGTTTGGGTAGGCTGTTGGGCCAGGTAAATAAGAACACTGTGGCGTGATGTGTAATGAAAAACAAGAGTAAAATACTCTCTCTCTCTCTCTCTCTCTCTCTCTCTCTCTCTCTCTCTCTCTTGTTGGATTCTGTCAGATTTACCGACACCGGGGTTAAATGCAGATATTGAAGATGAAATTTTGTCACGTCATATGGCATTGAATATGAACTTGCGCCATAGAAAATACCATAAGAGAAAGTTTGTTCCTATTAGAGAACATGTGCTGTTGAGGATTCTTTCGTAAGTGAGCGAGCTTTCAGATGGACTCTGCAGTCGATAAATCCCAAGGACGATGATGATAATCTCTAGTGTTACTATTAGCATTGATGTTTTTGCTGCTTTTATTGGTGTTGTTGAGATATGACTTCTTTTTATCATGTTATTGCATTTTTAACCTCTCGAACGTGAGCGCCTTAGGTGTTTGATTATGGGAAATGAAGTATGGTATTATTAATTAACTTAATTATTAAAATTATTATTAAAGTTATTATTATTATTATTAAATTCATTAACCATGTTTTAAAATCTGTATATATCACTCGTATTGAAAACTCGAAAAGTCTGCCTTTTTCCTGCTATATCCTCAGGGGAGATAATCGAAGGGCTTCCAGTCGTCTACTGATATCCTTAACAAACAACCCCCCCCCCCCCTTAAACTTAGCACCCCTCCCACGGCTGGGCTAAGCATCCCTCATCCTAGCAGCAGCCCCCCCTCTCTCTCCACCGCACCTCTCCCCCGACGCCAGCAAGCAGTCAGGCCTCAGTAGAGAAATGGCCTATCCCACGGTTTCTGTTTTCGTCTTGGGGACGCATCTTAGTGAATGGCCCATTAAAGTCTGGGTCTAAACAGCGATGCTCATTTGATGCCCAAGGGTTCCTGGGCATTTTTAGAGGGGGAGAACTCCAGCCAATCTTGTGGGGAAAATGAATGTATCGCATTCGATGCTGTTTTCTTTTCATAAGAATGCAAATTTGTGGGTAATTCATCATGAAGCATGTGGTACTTTTGTATGTACACTTTATGTTTTCAATTTTTCCAGTGTATCCTCGGTTTTGTTTTATTTCAAGGGTTAGCTAGATGGTTAAGGGATCAGTTACAATATCTACGTGTGAAACCTGTAGTAAATGCGGTTATTCATTGTTGCTGAAAATATCATATAATATCATAATCCCTTAAGGAAGTTGAACAGTTGAATGAACTTTTGTGATGCCAGTCCCCATCTGAAACGAGTTTTATCGGAACTTTGATGACAAAATGTCAGATATCCAGGCGTTATCCGTATGGATATGCTAATTAAATACAGTGGATTAATATCAAGTATGCACACGAAAATATTCTGGTTGTAGAATTAACGATCGCGGAGGTGCATGTGTTACCCATATACGTATAATAATGTCAATAGTATGTTAAGCAGGTTAAATTTTTCCAAGAACCTAGCGTTTTTTACGATTTTTAAGAGCAGATTGCAGTTTTCACATTAAAATCAGACAAATGTTAAAAGAGGCGAATCACCTCAAGTATCACGTAAATTAGAGATCACTTTCAGATAACAGAAAGTGAGAGCTATGGATCGTAAGTAATTTTTCGGGAGCAATGCTAAAGAAATACTTTAGACACACTGAAACAACTTTAATTTTGTGGAAAGTCAGTAGAAAATGTTTAGCTTAACATTATACAAAAGCAAGTACACATTACGGTTTGGGATGAATGATTGAATGCAGTAATAAAAAAGATAAGAGATTATGTGAAAATAAGTGAAGATTAGTCCTTGGCAGTGATTCTCCCTGCTTGAAATTTTGTTGCCGCACATGTAAAGCTGAAAAATGATTTTAGGCCCATGATATATAACATTCTACACAGAGAAGAAAAGACGTCCAGAATATTCTGGTGAACCTCTGTCTTGCTTAAAGAAGGGAACTTAACTTATAGGAAAACTGATAATTAGTTGTAAATTTCAAACAGACCTGCTGTAAAGGTTAGTTTTCATTGCATTGTGCAGATTGTGTTGATGATATACGGTAGAGGGATGGGAATAACTGGGAGAAATAAACACGTTTATGTTGGCTTAATGATTGGAATATTCGTGACATGAATGTTCCACTTTGCTAACCCAGATTTGGCAGCAATAAAAGCCATGGGTTGAACGAAGTAAGGGTGTTGCTAATGACTCAGTATATTGATTTTGAACTTACAATATGTATATGTATGCTATATATACTATTATGGATTTGTACCCAATGTTCGATCACAATAAAGTGTAACATTCATTAATAATAATAGCAATAGTCTGAAATCAAGTAATTTATATATATATATATATATATATATATATATATATATACAGTACTATGCTATTGTGGATTTGTACCCACTGTACGATCAAAATAAGATGTGATATTTGATATAATAATAATAATAATAATAATAATAATAATAATAATAATGATAATAATAATAATAATAATATCAATAATAATAATAATCTTCTTCTTCTTCTTCCTAGCTTAAACCCATTTTTATATGGGGTCGCCATTGCGAAAGAGTCGTCTCCATCGATTTCTGTTCTGTGCCTCGTTCTCATTTATACCTTTCAATTCCATATCTTCCCCTACACACTCACGCCATCTCTTTCTTGGTCTTCCCTTCTTCCTTCTACCCTGCATTTCCATTTCCATCGTATGTCTTCCAACATGACGTTCCTCCCTTCGTAACAGGTGTCCATACTATCAAAGCCTTCCTTCCTGTATTTTCTTTGATATTTTAGCTACCTTTGTCGATCCTCTTATATACTCATTTCTAATCCTATCTTCCCTTGTTACTCCCGACATCCGTCTCAACATTCTCATTTCTGCTACATCCATCTTCTTCTCCTCTGTTTTCCTCATACTTGCTGTTTCTGTTCCATATAACATTGCTGGTCTGACCACCGTCCTATGGAACTTTCCTTTCAATTTCAGAGGGACCTTCTTGTCACAGAGGACCCCTGATGCAGACCTCCAGTTATTCCATCCTGCCTGAATTCGGTGTCTCACCTCTTGGTCCATGCTTCCACTATCCTCTAATACGGACCTTAAGTACTTGAACTTCTGTACTTTCTTTATTTCTTCCCCATCCAATCTTATGCTACTTCCACCGTCCTCAGTAATACTGGAACACATATATTTGTTTTTTTTTATCTGCTTATTTTCATTCCTCTCTCCTCAAGTGCTGCTCTCCACCTCTCCAACCTCCCCTCCAACTCCTCCCTCCCCTCTGAACACAACACAATGTCATCCGCATATAATATGCACCATGGCACTGCTTCTCTAACATCCCTGGTCATTACATCCATCATGATGTTGAAGATGAATGGGCTAAGTGCTGACCCCTGGTGTAATCCAACTCCTATCTCAAATCCATCCGTCTCTCCAACACTACTCCTCACTCTATAATAATAATAATAATAATAATAATAATAATAATAATAATAATAATAATAATAATAATAATAATAATAATAATATGCGAGGCCTCTTGAACTATGCTGGTATCTCATGTCACTGGGTAAAAATAGAAAACGAGGGAATGAAAGAAAGAAGAAAAAGAAATGCTTTCATAACGGCGGTGTCTGTTTCAGCTCTGTCGCCTGCACCAACTCATCTACACTCTTCACTTAAACATTCTTTGAACGCAGTTGAGTTGTTTAATGACAGTTCCTTTTCACGTAGGTAGTGGTAGAAAACTTGCCGTCCCATATTTCGTAGATGTTGCTGCAAAAGTTATTTGATCTTTTTTCTCTTAGTTAACTTTTCAAAAATCATCCGGCATATTCTCTACGTTTCATCTTATTTACGTAGCAGTTGCTTGCATCTGGTTTTGAATGTTAATCGTGTCATTATTATTATTATTATTATTATTATTATTATTATTATTATTATTATTATTATTATTATTATTAAAATCTCTCACGTTGTGGGAAGATAAACAGAGCCGTCAGCTCTATGACTCGGCAGCAACTTGTAAGACTGCTTAACTTTGCTATCAGCTTATATTGCCAGAAAAATGTAAAATATCGTTTTTCCCTTGAAAATTTTACAGTCCTCTTAAAAAGCTCTTTGTACGTTAGGGCTGAGGATAGCAGAGTCTAATTTCATTAAATTGATAACAGTTGTGAATAGGTAGTCCGGTGCTTTATTTCCATTCAAAATATAATATTTGGTTTTATTCGTTGTCGTTGCTTTGCCTTTATTTATTTGACCTTTGTTTGTATTCTAATATGTTCAACTTTCATGCTTAGTTCTTTGAGAATTCATCTTCCGAAATTATAGGAATGGCTTCTTTTTCTCTGCTCTTCTTAACTTGTACTCTTATCTTTCCATTCTGAAAATGTCTCGTGAGCTGATCGAAAAGATACAGTATTAAGAAATTTATATTAAATACTTATAACATCATAATTTCCTTTTTATTGATTTATTATTCAAAATAATCAAGCATCGTGAAGAATTGACTTAAATAACCATTAGCACACAAAGTAAGCCTCCATTGAATGGAAAGGTTTAGAGAGAGAGAGAGAGAGAGAGAGAGAGAGAGAGAGAGAGAGAGAG
>NC_087202.1:20403221-20430721 GCF_015104395.2 Macrobrachium nipponense
CTAAATACTAAGATATGATTATTTTTAGTGTACAGGTCCCTGCAGTAGTTGGATAAGTAATTCATTATTTGATTGTTTTAGCTTTTGTATTTGTGTGTGGGCGAGCGAAATACACATACACACACACACACGCACAACACACGCACACACACCAGTATATCGCTGTGGTGTTCAGACGATATCTATATTCCTGAGAATATGAATTTTATAAGATTTGGTGGCATTTCTTGACATGCGATTACATTTAGTTGGCGAGATTTTCATTCCCTGAAATTTGTACATTTCCTCCTAGCTTTTAGATTTTATAGCATTTTCATATATTCCTTGACATCCGGCACGTGCGTATTGAAGGTTTCGACCTTCTTCCATTTTCTAGGAAATAGCTACGTGACATCTGGTCTGTGCGTATTTTCAGATTGGAAGTTTCGACCCTTTTTTTTCCCTGGTCAAGGAATTTTGTATAAAAGATTTTGCAGTTAGCGGCTGTGTGATTCTTGGTGTGACTCTAATTCAGCTGGAGCCTTGTTCATTTGTGTGGATTGGATTCTGCACGAAATGGTTCAGTGAGCAGGGATTTGACTACCCGTATTTTAAATACCCATAGGAACCGTTTCTAACGAAAAGATGCGTGCTAAATCTGTTTCCTGTGTCCATGTTGCAAATTAATAATTTTGTTCATTGCTTAGCTGATGATAATTGTATTTCCCTGTGAAGTTTTTATAGGACCAACAATTATCCAGATTCTTTAAACATTACGAATGGTATCCCTTATTTTACAGAGATGTTAATCATCTGTTACCCTACAACTGGTTTACTATCTCTACAAGAGTACACGAAATAAGATTTCAGTCATCGGTCAGTCACTTTGAAAGGAACTGGAAACTGCACTTCTAGGTTGCTTAGCAGGGCATTAATTATCCATATATGTAAACCTTACTAATTGAAATGCCGGCATTATTAATCTACATTGAACTTCTTCTCCAGGAGTAAATGAGAAAGGTGTTCAGTCATCGGTTGCACAAAGCTGAGAGCAGATGTACATATAAAAATAGAATGTCTCGTGAACTGTTACAATGCACAGACACCCATTTTTCATGAATTCTGCCCAAAGGGCAACCAACGTCTTCTTGGGTAAAGGGAAGTATGGGCAGTAACATACATTCCATCAGGGAATCCTACAGAGAATCAATTCTACGAAGGAAGCTGCAGTCTCCAGTAACGCTCACCAAACCAAGCAAGCGCTCCTGAAGGACGATTCTCACCCTTCGGACGCATAATTTAATCTCTGCCTTCGGGCTGCCCTAAAGGAGGCCATCTTTCCCTCTTCCTCTTTGTTATGACCCTTCTTATATCCTTGAATACCGGTGGGTGAAGGATGGTGGAGCGACCTTAAAGGTCAATTTGATAACCTTTCTTTCCATTTTTTTCATAAACCATTACGATCCATACGTACGTGAAGGACAAGAAATCATTTTCTTGAGGAAAGGGGATTACTGGGGTGTCTGGGAGTTCCTGTCAATCATAGAACCGTGGTGATCGGATTTCGATGGTCGTCTATGCTGTGGTGAGTCTGAAAATGAATGGTCGAAAGTGGCATAAAATACTTGTATGAAATTTCTCGAATCATTACATATAGGTGTTTGTTCGGTTGACTGAAGTCATATAAACTAAATTTTATGCCTTTCCTTATATCAATGTATGAAGAAGAGAATATTCTCAGGCAAGAATGAAACTTCCAGTGAGAGTAGTATTTGTGGTTAAGGAGAGAGAGAGAGAGAGGAGCAAGTGTTACTCATCCTCCTTAAGAGGAACTGTTACCTGTGATCGCCTCATTAATGAGCTGTAATTACCCTCACCCCCACGTGACCCCTCAACAGGTAATGGAGATAAGGGGAAAGATTTATAAGAGACCGCTGACGAGTTTCAGCTAGGGGTAGGGGTGGGATTGGTGGAGTGGGCAGAGGGGGGAATGGGGGAGTGTTAAAGTTAGGCAGGGGAAAGCGTTTTTATTATCAAACTCGAGCAGGAAGTTGAGCGTCGAATAAGTCTGGGGAGGCGAAATTTGTAACGATGAAACTCGTTGCATGTTATAAGGGGAGGTTTTAGATGTTATGTTCTATGATTACTGTAGTTGCGGAATTCAACTTTTGGAATTTCTGGTAGGCAGTAGCGAGTTGCTGTTGATGGAATCCTTAGTTGAATATAAAGAATTTAGGCCAAAGGCCAAGCACTGGGACCAGTGAGGTCATTCAGCGCTGAAACGTGAATTGACAATAAAAGTTTGAAAGGTGTAACAGGAGGAAAACTCGCAGTTGCACTATGAATCAGTTTCTAGGAGAGGGTGGAAAGTAACATGGAAGGAAGAGCATATGAAAGGAGGTAGAGTAAGAGGAATGAAAGAGGTTGCAGCTAGGAGCTGAGAACCTTAAGTAATGCCTACAGTGCACCGCATGAGCTGCACTGACGGCACTACCTCCCTACGTGGCGGATCCTTAGTGAACCAAGACCTATTGTGTCTTGTTTCAGAAGGTGGTGTTCTTGGTTCAGTGTTATTTTTAGTATATACGAATATTATGGTTGTTTGCCTCGTCTCTTTTTTTTCTTTATATTATTATTATTATTATTATTATTATTATTATTATTATTATTTTATACGTTTTAACCATAGTTCAGCCTGGAACAGAACCCGTTCTGAAACGTCACGCCAGTATGACAAAGGTAGCGTAAGGTAATGCGTTGAGTATGATCTCATGAACAACTAACTCCCTGCCACACTTCTTCCTTTAGAGCATTGTACTTTCAACGAGTTAAGCAGCTGAGTTTTTTCTCTATTCATACCTGTCTCTTCTACTTCCTTCGCAGTAATCAACTTTCTTTTAGGAGTAAAATTGAAGTCGCTGCTATAATAGATAATTTCCAATTGCCGTTTTGAGAGCGAAGATTGGGTACATTAGTTATCAGGATCATAATTGGGTATGAATCCACATTTAACCTGACAGTTTACTTGTTGGTGTGTGCTTAACCAGAGACGTAAACATACACACTTTTATAAGTGTAGATGTGGAGATATCTGGTGGTTTGTGTACAAAAATACTCTCTTTAGACGTAAAGTTGGGTCACACTACACTTAATGGTTTATGAACATTGATAACCGCACAAACTCTTCCTAACACCCGGAGGTGGTAAGTTTTAGCTGGTTTATACTATATAAAAACACTGGCGCAAACACCCTTCCGCGGAAAAGTGGGGAACTTATAAAACTTATAACATTGGACCCAGAGGTTTGGTTCATTTTAGAAAGACAAGACAGGCATGCAGCGCGCAAAAGAATAATCGGGGAGTTCTGCATTCAGGAGATTTGTTTTTAAATTAGTCATGAGTTCGATACAGTATCGACGAGAACGCCACCCACTCCTGCCTGCAGTTTGGTGCCACTGGGTCTGGATCATTTCACGTTAAAATGAGATTGAATAGTTTGGGCTGCAGCAACCTTGGGTGAGAATTGTGTTCTGGCTGATTTCATTTAGTCACGAAAGCTTTCGTGATGATATTGATGAAGATTATTTTTGAAAAAAATCTTCATAAACAGGTGTCACGTGAGGGGATATCAGTTTCGACGCATGATATTACATTTATTATTTATTTTTTAGTTATCTAGTTAGATCAAATTTAAATACATACATACATACATGCACACACAGATATCTATATATGTAAATATATAAATAAATATAATATACATGCATATGTACATATATACATATATACATTATATATATATATATAATAATATATATATATATATATATATATACAAATATACGTATATGCATACATATATACAAATAGGTAGCGAATCGTAGTGGTAAGACAGTCTCGAAATTACAAGTCTTTGCTTAGTGTGCCCCAACCAGCTGTGAATGGAGATCTAATAACGGGAAGTGGTTACCGTTCAGGAGCCAACTTCTCAAAAAATGGGAAAAAAGAAGAAAAATTTGTACCGTATTTAATGTTTACATTTACACGACAATACAACAGCATTAATAATAATAATAATAATAATAATAATCAATAATAATAATAATAATAATAATAATAATAATAATAATAATAATAATAATAATAATAGCATGAAACGTTTTGGAGTAGAAATATACTTTCAACCTCTACTACAACAGGTTACATATATTCGACAAGATTTGATATTTCTACTTTTCCCCTAATATTCATGTGTTGCCATATTGTTTTTTTTTTATGTTTTGTTTTGAATTTTTGACCATAGTACGAAAAACACCACGCAACTGTCTTTCTAATGATATACAGATGTACCATCAAAGTAGTTAGCAATTGCAATTCTTGATACATTTGTAAGGCACATTTATGATTTCAATTTGAGCATAATTTTTGCGACATTGGACGATTTCCCCTGCAACGGGTGGATCTCGAACATACAGGATAGATTAGTCACTGCCACATTCCTACTTTAACTACAGAAACAAGGATAAACCCGCTGTGCAGAAAACTTCCACAGCATGAGCTGCAACAAACACCGGAGACTCATCGACAACACGTCAACCCTGTTAAAGAAATTGCGCCGTTCATTTCTCTATTAAGCTCTCATGGAGTATATTGAAGTCTTTCCTTTTGAGTATTTCAGATCCATTTACATTCGTCTTAACAAGAGTTCGCATGTGGTGTGGGGCTGAATAAATGGGAAATAGTTGTAATTCCGCAAACCGTAAATGAATTTTCGAACATGTGCGATTTTTAACCAAGCATTCCGGGGTATAATTATTCAAATGAGCTCTCCCAAGAAGGGAAGAGCTGCGGTTTGGGAGGTATGTAAGGAGCAAACACAATTATGATCGCATCTGTAAACCTTGAACCTCGTTCATTTTGATTCGCTCTCGGTTGAGATTCATGAGCCCGTCTTAGAGGTCATTTACACAATACTTTTTTTTTTTTTTTTTTTTTTTATTTACGATTTATGATACAATGAAAGAGCTTTTATACATCCTTATTTTCGCTGTTGAAAGCCAGGTTCTTAAAGTTGATAAAGAACAGACCACGTATTTCTCCTAATTTGCAGCTTGATATTTTGGTGAATACCGATTACATTGCTATTTTTTATTTATTCTTAGGTGAGATTCTTGGGGAAAGCAGAAGTTTTACACCGCCAATTACTGTGGAAAGCGAAGTTCTTAATTAAAGGCAGTTGAGAGTTTGATAAGTATTTATGCTTTATTTGTTTTTGTTATATTAATGCATAATTAAGAGGACATATTTCCTATTTAGTTGATTGGATTATGTATCCTGTAGTTAAATTGCTATTTTTTATTTATTCTTAGGTGAGATACTTGGGGAAAGCAGAAGTTTCACACCGCCAATTACTGTGGAAAGCTTACTATACGTATAGTTAATGAGAGTATATTTCTTATGTGGTTGATGAAATTGTACCTATATATCCCTTTATCAATGTCGCCGACGATAAAGCGTAACCTGTCCGCCGCCTATGCCTAAACTCAAGACGTCATTTCAGATAGACCTCAAGTTAGCAGAGGGCTAATTTCAGATAACGGGCGACCCGTAATTAAAGAATGGGGAGGCTGTCTGTAGCCGCCCGATACGTTCCTTGTAAGCTTCCCAAGCATGTCATGAGATTATTCAGAGCAATGAAGCTCGCCAGATGAATGAGAGCTATGAACTTACGCCGCTTCATCTCTTCGCTCTTCTTTATTTTTTGTAATCCGTTTGATTCTCGGTTGCGATTAGGAGGAGAAAAACACACGAGATACTCGTGGCTGGTTTGTGATATCGTTTCGCTTAATGAGTAAAGTACTGGCCTCTGGTTAAGAGTTGGTCATGAGACTGTACAGTCGTGGGTGGTTGTGATTCTGTTTTTGTGAGTAAAGAACTCTGACTTTTACACACATGCGCATTTATACACACATATAATATATATATATATATATATATGTATATATAATATATATGTATATATATATATATATATATATATATATATATATATATATATATATATATATATATTTATATACAAATGATAATAAATGTGGGAACCAATTTTCCAATGTCTGAGTCACCAGCAGGCCTCCTAGTACTCCAACTTTTCCAACTTTTCCTACTTTTTCTAACCATCTCTTACTTAGTCCTAATTTTTTTGAGGGAACTCCTGCTTAAAAGTTTGAAAGGATTAAGAAAAATCAATGTTTGTAATTGAATGGATGTAAGAATACAGACGTGTGTTGATTGAGTGCGGCAATGTGTTTGGTTATTTGTTAATTAACCACATTATTAGTGATGATTTGCACATGGTTCACAACTCATTTGGTACAGGAAGATACAGGATGTCTGAATTCAATAACTGGGGAGTAGAGGGATTTCTTGATGCCATTTTCAAGTACTTCAGTAAGTATCCTGCTAGGAACACTTCCAGGGAGTGCAGAATCTCTTGGAGGGTGAGCAAAGACAGTTCAAGAGTTACGTAAATTCCCGTTGGCTTTCGTTAGTTCCTGTATCTGAAAGAGTTCTTGAGCAGTATGCTGCACTGCGCCATTGCTTCACCAATGTTGTTCCCAAACAAGGTAGTAAAACTCATTCTTATTACACCAAGAAAATATTTGCAGCATTGAATACATCTTCAATCATTGTTAGACAGCATTTTCTTAAATCATTCGGCAACTTGTACACCTAATTCCTGACCATCATGCAGTGACCAGCCTCTTATTCACTTATTGTATGATGAATTATCAGAACTGATCAGGAGTCTAATGTCACGTTTTGTGAAGCCCAAGCATATTAAAGGAATGGCGGGAAATTTTTTTTTGCAATATCATTCTCTCAAACTTAGACAACCAAATGTCTTTGGAAACCTTGGAAGTTGGAGAGAAACCAAGAAAGCAATTTTTGATTCAAAACTGAAGCAAAGTGAAATTAACGTTTTCAGCATCATGGCAATAGTAGTAAGTGCTTGGTTGACAGGGTACCACTAAATAGCAATCTGCTTCACTGTTCGCGATGCCTGCATCCATTGATGAGAAGAGAGAAGTCTTCTGAAAAGCCTGTCATAGAAGTGGCTAGTGAAATGTCTAGAATTGTGCCCATATCAGAGCATGACACCCTTATGCAAGTGTGGCAGTTGTACGCAAATGAATTAGCTACAGAGGAGTCACATATAGATGAGGAGTATGGCAACCCGAATGGACACTGCATCAGATGTAAGCGAGTTAATTTCTATTGGGAAACTATTCTAAGCAATGTCACCAATCTAGTAATCCCCTAAATGTCCAACTCTAGGAAAACTTGTCAAGGTAGCATTGACATTGAGCCATAGGCAGGCTTATGTTGAGAGATGTGTCTCTCTTAAGATTTTAGTCACAGACAGTAGGAATTGCCTGAATGAGGGATCCATAAATGGCCTATGCACAGTGCAGGACAAGATTGAACACTAAGGAGGAGCGAGTAAAGTGCCAATCTTTGTCAAGATTATCCGTGCATTTTGAAGTACACACGACAGTTACAAAGCCATGAAAGATGCAGAAAAGAGAGTTGAAGAAGAAAAACAGAAGAATGAAGGAAAACAAAAAGAAAAGGAAAAGCAGCAAAACTCAAGAGGAAAAGCAGCAAAACTCAAGAGGAAAAGCAGCCAAACTCAAGAGGAAACAAGAAGAGGAGGCAGACCAACGAAAAAAAAAAGACAGCGAAATGAAATTGAAGCATCAAGAAAAGTTGTGAATGAAGCCAATCAGAGATTGAACAGTGCTTGCACAGTCAAGAAAATCGATCCTGCAGAAGTAGCTGCTGTTCAGGCCCTTTTAGAGCCCGGAAGTACAAAGTTGGAGAAATCATCTGCTGAACTGAAGAAAATTTCAGATGAAATTGCTTCTCTAAACAAGAAAAAAACTTGAGTGACTGGCAAATTATTGTAGTAATTTAGTTTGAGATGTTAATGTATTGTGAAGGTCATATGAAGGCTCTATTTTTGTAACTATTGATATTTAATCTGATTGATTTTACCTTCTTGTTTGCATTTTACTTAAGTATTTTTGAATGCTAGTCAAAGGATGATTTCACTAAAAATCTGAAGTAGATAATGTTGCGTGATTGAATTAATTAAATGAATAAAAAGGGTGAAACCAAATGCAAGGGCCTAGTAACTTCTGTTTCATAATTAGTTGTAAAATACAACAAGCTTGAAAAATACCTCATGTTACTAGGTAGGTCAGGGGTGGGCCTCGGTGGGGTTTCCCCCCCTTTCCACAAAGGTCTGTGTAATAATATAATGGCTCAAGTAACACCAGTGTACTTCTACTGATTGATTTTTCTTTGATAATGAATTTTAAACTTTACTACATGTATGCATTTAGCCCTAGAACACTAACCTTAATTGCATTTGAGATTTCTCATTATATCCATGTGGCACTCCTATATGTATGCATTCAAATACTTAAAATATCGCATTTGAAATATCACATTATATCCACGTGACACTCCTATTTTTTAAGATTATATCTAATTTTTTTTGTCAGACTCCTGCCTTTTTTTTTTCAAGTGCTGCTAGGAGGCCAGCATCAGCCTTAGACAGATGTCTAACCAGACACCCAAACCACCCCATGCTTTTTGCACACCTGAGCATTGGTTTGTCCGTGCAACATCTGTTAGCAAGAGAAACACCTCTCGTTAAAACAATCAAATAAACTGGAATATTTCCCACAACACCACAAAATACACGTTAAAAAAAAATGCACAGAAAATACAAATGACAAAGGTTAAAACAAATGATAAAAGTTCAAAATGTATACCTAAGTACCTTAACCACTAACACCATTCATACATCTGTTCGGCGTGAATTTAAACCCGGTAGTGTTTGTTTTTTCGTTGCCACCACTGTTCAACCATTACATGAAGGGTTATTATGTTTTTTAAGACACCTACCTGCAGGAGTTGGCAGTCTAGACCGAAGAACAGCATCTCTCTCTCTCTCTCTCTCTCTCTCTCTCTCTCTCTCTCTCTCTCTCTCTCTCTCTCTCTCTCTCTCTCTCTCTCTCTCTCTCTCTCGCCAGCCATACTTCCCTCTCTCTCTGATTCTGCAAACCCAACACAACACCGATTAGATAAAAGATAAGTGATAATAAATGTTGGGAAAAAATTCCCATTCCCTGTCCCGTTACCAAATACTCCATATTATAAACAGAGTCAAAGAAACTGGAATATTTCCCACAACACCACAAAATACCTGTTAAAGAAAATGCACAGAAAATACAAATGACAAAGATTAAAACAAATGATAAAAGACACAGCAAGATACTGAATGTTAATCAACGTCTGAACTCACCCTTTCAGTAGGTAAATTGGAGCTTAGAATTTTCACAATCTCAACCAGCTCCCTCAACAGCAATGAGACACATTTCACAAAATATCTCACACTTCCTTGCCTTACCAACCACTCCCACTGGGTACAAACGAATGCTTATATATAAGAGCTTCTGGAAGTTCCCATGTTGACAGCACTTCCACTTCACGTGTTGCTGTCTCTAAGTCACGCCAGATCAGGTGGATAAATACTGAATAGTACAGAATATGCAGTCGTGCTTGAGCATCGCTGTATACGAAAGCGACCAATCATTCGTTATTGCACGTTATATATATATATATATGTTATGCAAAATGTGGATAATTGCCAAATGTGTACTCTTTGCAATTAATTTTGCCTATTGTGTACAATTTGCAGCGCTTGGTGCCTGCAAATTGTACACAATAGCGCAAAATAAATAGCAAAATGTACACATTTGGCCATTATCCACATTTTGCATAACACACATATATATATATATATATATATATATATATATATATATATATGTTTATATATATGAAGTTTTGTCACATGCACATGTTACTTTTTTAATATTGACAAATATAAAGCCACTAGTATAGTTTAGTATAAAATTCACCTTACTTGTGGAATAACCTACACCTAAGGAGAATTATTAATGATAAGTGTATCTGCTTCGGACACGGTTCTCACCTAGGAAATTAGGTTAGATACTGCGATAGACAGCTGATTTGACCATTCGGCTATCAGTCTAAGTGTACTGTAAATCACCCTCTCTCCAATATCAAACATATTCTTCAAGCATCCCGGCCGTTGCTGATGTAGAACGATGTCAAATGTACAAAATTCATGTTATGTAAATTATATTGAACTAGGATTTTGAAAGAGTTATTCCAGGGGAATTTTTACCATTTTTCCACATTTTGGTGTTGGTGATTTTTGTTGTGCATTTATCCATTTTCCTTATTGAAGTGATTTTTTGTGCATTTATCCATTTTTCTTATTGAAGTGATTTTTGTGTGCATTTGTCCATTTTTTCTAATTGAAGTTTATATATATATATATATATATATATATATATATATATATATATATATATATATATATATATATATATATATTCTGTGTGATTAGTGCTTTCATTGTGCAATATTGGTATTTTCCACATTTTTCTGTGTTTCATTTGCATTCACAATTGAATTTAACACTTGTGAATTAATTTGCATTTATTTAGAATTCTTTTCAAGATTTAGTGTTGTTTAGCACTTGTGAATTAATTTCCAAATTTTAGGTATTACCTAACACTTAGAATTTAAACTGAATAATTTAATTCCTTGATTGATTTATTTTCTTGAATTTTGTGATAAATTAATTTTGATTTAATTTTACTTAGTTCATTCAAGAATTAATTAAACTTTGTGTTGTTTTGAAGTAACAGTAAATTTCCCTGAGATTGTGAATTTCACTTATAAATTTTGAGTTTGATAAAAAATTTTTGTATTTAAAAATTTTATAAGTGTTTTCTTTTCACCAGTATATTTAATTTTGTTTAGGTAGGAACGTAGAGTGGTAATTGAGCTGTTTTCCTTCAATTTACTTGAAGAGAGTTAGAACCAGGGAAGTACTTAGACTTCTAAAATCAGGGAAGTACTTAGAATTTTAAAGTTGTTGATGGAGTGATGCCCTTTAATTAATTCAGTTACATACAAGATTACCTCACACCTGTTTCAATGAACTTAGTCTGATTTTCTGTTATACTGGTAAGTTGTTTAAGGGATCACTGTTGCCTTTAGAATACTCAGTCGTAATTTACCTGTGATGAAGGTTCAGGTGTCTGGCTGTGGTGAGGTAATATTCAGTGATTGGTAAGTGTAGTAACCAGATACTTGGGACTTCGTCACAAGAATTAATGGTGCCCAGAGACCAGTGAAAACAGATTACATTATCACTCTAGTCTATACTGGTGGTGTTAGGGATATATTTTGTTAGGAGAGTGACCATACAGTTTTTGTTTTGCATTTTTGTGCTGAATTGTTAGTTGATAACTTAAAGAAAATGCTCAGTTCAAGGTTTAGGAATTTTTAGCAGCCCCTTCCATCCAAGTGTTATCTGAAACTAACTCTAAGGCACAGTGGAGCGCTTTAGTAGTTGCATGTGGTGGTTGTGTGTCTACCAGTATCATAAAAGCACAAATAAGATGTATTGCTATGGAATCATTGATAGACTGTGGTAGGATAACTGATGAAGATGAGTTAGAATTACCTCAAGAGTTGTTGAATGTAGCACGTGCTGATCTTATATATAAGCAAGAAGAAAAAAAAGAGAAAAGCGATGCTGAGTTGAGTTTAGACGCATTGAAGCAGAAGAGAATTTGATTAGGCTGAAAATGCAAGCTGAAAGAGAAAGAGAGGACAGGAAGAAAAGAGAAAGAAGAGAAAGAAAAGGCAGGGAGAAAAGAGAAAGAAGAGAAAGAGAAGAAGAAAAAGCGACTGAAGAGGAAAGAGAAAGGATAAAATAGGAAAGAGAAGGCTCAAGGTTTGAATGTGAGATGGAATTGATAAGAGCTAGATTCACATTTCCTGTGGCACCGTCTAACCCTAATCAAGGTAATTAAGACCCTGTATTTGATGTAATAAGAGTACAGAAGCTAATCCCTAAGTTTTCTGAAGAAGCTCCAGATGAGTTTTTTGATCACTTTGAGAAAGTGGCTTCAGGTATGGGATGGCTAGAAGATAAATGGTCAGTTTTGTTACAAAGTGTCTTTATTGGTAATGGGAGAAGTGCTTATCTAGCCTTAACAGCTGATCAGTGTAAAGACTACAAGGTACTTAAACACAATGTGTTACAAGTTTACCAGATGACCCCAGAGTGCTACAATGAAAGATTCAGAAATTTAAGAAAAGATGAGAAGGGAACCTTCTTAGATTATGCTTACAAAGTGAGAAGGTGTTTTAAACGTTGGTTAAAATTTGCTCAAGTTAAAAATTTTGATGAGTTAGGAGAATTAGTTGTTCTTGAACAATATCTTAGGGGAATTCCTGAACATATAAAAGCCTATTTGAGAGAGATAGAGAGGTAAAGAAACTTGACAAAGCTGCTACACTGAGTGAAGATTACAATATAATTAGTAGCAAATGCAATTACAATGTCAAGTACCAGAATCAACAATCCCCAGGTTTTAAGTCTCATCCAAGTTTCAGGAACAAATTTAATGGGAAACCTGCAAGTGATACTACCAAGAGTACACAAGGTAATACACCTCTGCAAGCTAATGCGAAATTCTCATCCAATTTTTCAAGACAGTTACAGAAACCTAATGTGGTCTGCTTCAAGGGTGGAGAGGACGACAACGAAGGAGAAGAACCTGTTGTTCCTGAAGAGACTTCGAGTAGTCCAAGTGTTTCTGAAAACAGCAGGGAAACTACAGTAGCTGAGTTAGTAGATATTGAGAATTCAACCCTTGAAGTTGGTCAAGTGACAAGAGAGAAGCTAATGGACTAGCAGAAGAAGGATGCATCGTTAGCTGATTTGTTCTTCAGAGTTGTTTATCGAGAAGAGATGCAACAAACTTCTACCCGTTATTATCTGAAGGAAGGTTAGCTGATGAGGAAGTATAGACCTACAGATATACCAGGAGATGCTGTATAGGGCGAATACCATCAAAATTTGATTCTGTATCCATTGAGGAAGCAAGTGGTAGTAGTAGCTCATGAGTCTGGATATATGGGAATCAGGAAGACTGTGGAGAAGATCAAGAAATATTTTTTCCGGCCTGGACATCACAAAGATGTTAGTAGGATGTCGTGAGTGTCATACCCGCCAGATAGCTGGAAAACCGAATGAAACCATCCAGAAAGCTCCCCTACAACCTATAGAAGTTAGAGGAGATCCCTTTGGCAGAGTGATTATAGATATGGTTGGACCACTGCCGAGGACAAAGAAAGGAAATGAGCATTTCTTAACATTAATGTGTTCTGTGACAAGATATCCAGAAGCAATCCCTGTTAGAAACATATCTGACAAGATAGTTGCTGAAAAATTTGTGGAGTTTTTCTCAAAATTTGGTATACCAGAAATAGTACAAAGTAATAGAGGAACGAACTTTACTTCCAAGTTATTCCAGGATGTGATGAATTTGTTAGGAGTGAAACAACAGTTATCCACTGCTTATCAACCAGAAACTCAAGATGCCTTGGAAAGGTTCCACCAGACATTGGAAAGTATGCTGACAAAGTATTGCTCTGAGTCAGGAAGAGAATGGAATGTTCCATTAATGTTGTTTGAAGTTAGGAATGCTTATCAAGAAAGTATGGGATGTTCACGTAAGGAGATGATTTTTGGTAGAGAAGTGAGGACCGTTGAAGATTCTTGCAGAAAATTAGGAAGAAAATCAAGAGGAAATCCAGGGAGAGTATGTGAAGAAGTTAAGGAAAAGGTTGAAGAAGATGAAAAAATTTTCTTTAGAAAATTTGAAAGTGAGTCAAGAGGAAATGAAAAGGAGATATGATGTTAAGACTAAGCTAAGAAGTTTTAGTGTTGGTCAACAAGTGTTAGTGTTTTTACCTGTCAAGAGGTTTTCCCCTCCCCAATAAATTACAAGATAATTCAGAAGTTGAGTGATAGAACTTATGTGATTGAAACACCAGAAAGAAGAAAACGACAAAGGAAGATACATGTGAACCTCTTGAAACCTTATTTCTCAGAAACTATAACTGAAACTGTGTTAATGACACAGACAACTTCATCTACAGAGGATGATGATGGCTACGAATTGGGAGCTGAAAACAAGATGAATAATTCTTCAATTTTGGAAAATTTGGAGGATAAGTTGAAACATCTGAGTGTTGAACAAGGTGAAGACTTAAGTGAAGTAATTACAAGCTTCCCAGAAATTTTTGCAGATGTACCTAGGCGCACTGATCTGACCAAGCATGAGATCAAGATTCAAGAAGATGGAAAACCATTCAAGCAAAGAGCCTATCGCTTATCAACTTATCATCAAGATGTTTTGAAGAAAGAAGTTGAGTATTTGCTGCAACATGGATTAGCAGAACCCAGTTCAAGTCACTTCAGTTCTCTATGTGTGTTAGTGAAGAAACCAGATGGTTCATTTAGGATGTGTACTGATTATAGGAAGCTGAATTCCATCAGTGTGGCCGACAATTATCCTTTGCCTCTTATAGAACAGTTACTTGATAATATTGGACAAGCCAAGTTTGTTTTCATAGTGTTTATTTGTGGAATCTGAATAGACGTTGTAAAAGTGTGTAAGTGTTTATTGGTGATTTCGAAAAAGGCCTTCTAAAATTGGTATAGTTTTTTAGTAAGTTCAGTGCACTAAACTTAAACTTAAAAACTACTTGAAATACTGAAAGTACTTGAGTTATTCCAGGGGAATTTTTACCATTTTTCCAGTTTGGTGTTGGTGATTTTTTTTGTGCATTTATCCATTTTTCTTATTGACGTGATTTTTTGTGCATTTATCCATTTTTCTTATTAAAGGGATTTTTTGTGCATTTATCCATTTTTCTTATTGAAGTGATTTTTTGTGCATTTGTCCATTTTTTGTAATTGAGGTGAGTTTTTTAGATATATATTCTGTGTGATTAATACTTTATTTTTGCAACGTTGGTAATTTCCACATTTTTCTGTTTTCATTTGCATTCACAGTTTGTTTTCATTAATTAATTGTTGCACATTTAATTGAATTTAACACTTTTGAATTAATTTGCATTTACTTAGAATTCTTTTCAAGATTCAGTGTTGTTTAGCATTTTTTTATTTCCAAATTTTAGTTATTACCTAACACTTAGAAATTAAACTGACTAATTTAATTCCTTGATTAATTAATTTTCTTGATTTTCGTGATAAATTAATTTTGATTTGATTTTACTTAGTTAATTCAAGAATTAATTAAACTTTGTGTTGTTTTCAAGTAACAGTAAATTTCCCTGAGATTGTGAATTTCACTTATAAATTTTGAGTTTGTTTATAGATTTTTGTATTTAAAATGTTTATAGGCGTTTTTTCTTTTCACCAGTATATTTAATTTTGTTTAGGTAGAAACGTAGAGTGGTAACTGAGCTGTTTTCCTTCAATTTACTTGAAGTGAGTCAGAACCAGGGATGTACTTAGACTTCTAAAGTCAGGGAAATACTTAGAATTTTAAAGTTGTCGATGGAGTGATACCCTTTAATTAATTCACTTACATACAAGATTACCTCACACCTGTTTGAATTTACCTGTGATGAAGGTTCAGGTGTCTGGCTGTGGTGAGGTAATATTCAATAATTGGTAAGTGTAGTAGCCAGATACTTGGCCGCTGTCACACGTGTATATATATATATATTACTTATTATATATATATATGTATATATAATATATATATATATATATATATATATATATATATTATGTATATATATATATATATATATTATATATAAATATATATATATATAGATATATATATATATCTGTGTGTGTGTGTGTGTGTGTGTGTTGTGTGTGTGTGTGTGTGTGTATTTACAACAACCAGACAAAAGAAGTGAGTCGGCTGTATAATATGAGGACTAAAACGTCATAGCATAGCTTTCAGTTCACTGATAATAATTGAAGGATTAGGGAATAGGCTTACTTTTAGATCCCTTTTTCTTTTGTACTTAACTCTACCATTTTAATTAGTTGCTGGTGAGGTGATGGAGGGCTTAGAATATACTTACTAGATTTTGATGATAATTTCAGGGACCCCAGTCCCAGTCTTGGAATTCGCTATTGACCTAATCCAGTCCCAGTCTTGGAATTCGCTATTGACCTAATCCGATTCAAAGTCACCTCTTCTCCTCCCTCTCCATACGCACGTCTTTGTCCGTTCCAGTACCTGAACTTTTGAAGGGCGCAGAGGATTATGATTCTTTGTATGCACTGTTTGTCTCCCTGCTTCCTGTTTGTCTTGATCATTGGAAAGAATTACCAGGATTTGAGGGGTTGTCTTCGTCCTGCTTCACGAAACGAAGAGAACTGGATAGCTTTTACGCATTTTTTGTTAGTCTTGGTTATATCCTTTTGTTTTTGTACAAAAACTTATAAATGAACGAGTGACGCTTTTCTGCCGTTTCATTTTTCCCCTTGAATTATATGAATGTCTAGAGATGGCAGGCCAGTTCCTTATCGTTGAACACCACTATTTTATCCTTTTATGGCTTGGAATTTTGTTTATCTAATGATTTACAAACTACCAAATCGGCGGCGTGAGTCTTAGACGTTCCTACATGAGGTCCGCTTAGCATATGAATGAAAGATGCAATATGTGATTATTGCTATAGTTGACAACAAGTGGCTTCAGACAAGCAGTGTTGTCTATATATACTCACCAAATTCTCTAGACTGTGAAATATAAGGAGTAAGGCTGTCTGAAATCTCTAATTAAGCTACAGTGAAAAGAATCTACTTCCCATAATTCTTTTATCCAAGGTATATTTTTATTGGAACTGAAGGACTTCCGCTATTTTTCAAGAGGAAAGATATCGTACCGGTGCAGACATCTCCAGCTGAGCTACTCCTCAAGGTGTTTTGATTAAGGATTTTTGATTAAGCATCGCGGCTCAAGACTTCCTTCCTTCATAATCTCGGTCCTTCATCGTCGCCTACGCGACACTCGGATACGACAAATGGCTGTTGGGTTTTCATACAGCGTCTCTTATTTCCCCTACGGCCCAGCCCTTCATTAAAGCGTGTTTATGAAGAAACACGAGAACCCAACGACAAAGACGCGTTCATCGCACCGGAGTCTCGGCTTGCGATCCATCAGTCGTCCGTGGGATGTTCCTCGGTTGTTATGATTATTCCGAGAGAGAGAGAGAGAGAGAGAGAGAGAGAGAGAGAGAGAGAGAGAGAGAGAGAGAGACATTAATGGTTTCACCCTGGTGGGGTGAGTATTACCTTTGTCTAGGTCTTCCCTAATTTATATAAATGGTATGATGCTGTATATTTTCATGCAGTACTTAACTTTCTCGTGTGTAATCTGTCTCTCTCTCTCTCTCTCTCTCTCTCTCTCTCTCTCTCTCTCTGTTTTGCGATTAAAAATCTATATGTCTGTATGAGCTTATTGAATTTTTAATGAAAAAACGAAACATTGTCCCTCTTCTTGCGCGGTTCAGGTATCAAACGCTGAGAGAGAGAGAGAGAGAGAGAGAGAGAGAGAGAGAGAGAGAGAGAGAGAGAGAGTTTAATTAAGGACGTACTTTCTGTATCTTGGAAGGGTGGTGATGAAGGAGATGATATGCTTCCTCCAGGCGTCTATGAAGTTGATGATGATGACGGCAATGGCGAAGATGATGAAAATTGTTGAGTATAGCAGTTGAGACCCTCTTTCCTTCATTTAGTGAGTGAGAGCGAGAGAGAGAGAGAGTTATTTAATTGTTTATTAGGTGTTTACTACACGATGTGATATGTGTTTTGAAAGTGTATGCAGTATTTCTGTTTTCATGTGTGTGTGTGTGCGCGTGTATATATGATTGCGTATGTATTTAAAATAATAAGTTTCGTTCTTTCATATTGAAATTGTAGGGAGAACGACTATCGATTTTCATCACAGATGGGAAACATCAGTGGCATCATACCGTACTATATATATATATATATATATATATATATATATATATATATATATGTATATATATATATATATATATATATATATATATATATATATATATATATATATATATATATATATATATATATATATATAGTAATCGGAACTCTTCCCTTTCAATACGTTTAGCGAATAATTCCGATTTGACGTAGGAGAGGCTTCGACAAGGTAATCACCACCTCTGGAAGGGTAGAACCAAATTACAGTTAATCTCTCTCTCTCTCTCTCTATCTCTCTCTATCTCTCTCTCTCTCTCCTCAATTTGAAAGCCAGCATCCTGGGCAACCATTATTCTGAAAAAAAAAAATGTACAGGAAGTTTTTGACTATTTACTTATTAGTCATAATAACATCACATGATTAATCGAACAAAACCTATTATATTTGAATCAAAGATTGATGGAGTTTTGGGGCAAAAGCGTTACGTGTTGATTACCTGTTTTGTCTCCCTCGTCTACCTATGATTATTATCACTGAAGAATGTTAATATTTCTAGACGTGTTTACATCATTTAGAAAGCTTATTAGATCCTGCGAAGCTCTCAGTGCCATTCCATTATTGATAATGGTAGCTTAGTCCTAATTATTATTATTATTATTATTATTATTATTATTATTGTTTGATTAGATGAAATCTATTCACATGGAACAAGCCCACGGGGCTATTGACTTAAAATTCAAGCTTCCAAAGAATGTTGGTTTCAACCTCCCACCGCAAACCTACTAAAGTATATAACTGATTGTGATACAGATCCAGTGATTTTTCATCGTCCTGGGGAGGCGCGAACTCGCGACATCTGAGGGGCATACCACGACGCTAGTGACCATAGCCAATCTAATTATGAATGATAAAAGCTAAGCCTTGAAAGGCCGCGCAGGCCTCGTTTTCAATCTCAATTTTTTATTATTACCACTCTCATTATCAACGATATAATCTGATCTTTGAGAACCCGCTCAGCACTTTTTGTCAGCCTCATTACCAATTACGAGAGCTGAGCATTGATGACCCCGCTCAGCTCTCATTATCGGTAGTAAAGGCTGAGCTTTAATGGCTTCTTCAAAGCTCAGTGCAGGCCACATTATCCATAATGAGAACTGAACAGGATCCCGAAATCTCTCTATATTTTTCATTATAGCATATTTTTCATAAAACTAACAAGTTTTATTCTTTGTAAGTCTTATTTTATGTGTTGCATGGTGGCTCTCGTTTTCTTTGATTTCGTAGTTTAAAATCATATTTTTTCGTGGTTTTAAATGAATATTAATGAAGACACTACTTATGTAATGGTTATAATTGCTATTTTTTGTGTATTTACATGATTTTCACGTGCTCATTTTCTTATTCGTGTATGTACAGGGTGTCTCAAAAAAATGTACTCACTCTTAGAATTATGAGAAAACCTTTATTTATGGACATAGAGCGAAATGAAATAGCATCGAATACATGAGACAAATGTGTTTGAAGAATCATGTTTGCGAATGTTCAAATTGATGACCATTATTGTCCAGACAACGCTGATAACGCGCACCAAGGGATTCGCAAACGTCGCGAAACATGTCATTAGGAATATCACGAGTGAGTACATTTTTTTGAGACACCCTGTATATGTTTGTTTGTGTATGAGCAAGTGTGATTACAGATATATTTATATGTATATTTATAAAGCAAATGATTAAAAATTCTCACAATGCAGACAGTTATTACATTACGAGAACTAACGCAATTATCAGAAGCAAAGCATCTAAACTTCACTCACAAAGTCACAGTGAGCAGCAACTACCTTCTTGCGGTTTGTAGATGGCAGACGGACCCAGCCAACCAACGCCGTGGAGGTAACCCAAAGGCTGGATGATAATCGCTATTGTTTACGTTTTTATCAAGATGGGACGAGGCTGCCATTGGTACCCTAGTAACCAGAAAGAATGTCATGTCTTGTTTGTGTTTTTGTAGGATATCAATTTCAGTTTACACGATGTTACCTGGTTAAGTGCTAGTTATCTTCAGGAAACATTACAATTGATTGAAAAAGTATTCTAAGGTCATAATGAAAAGACAATCTTAATTCGTAGCCCATTTCTCATGATCGAGTTTCTTTCACTATTGTGCTTGACAGGCCATTAATCCGGGTGTGATTGATCTTCCTGAGAGAGAGAGAGAGAGGAGCCTCTGCAGGCAATTCTTACCTCTCCTACGGATCCCCATTCACTGAGTAAAATTACTCCGAGGTCCCTAGCACCTTTTGACTTTTCAAGAGTTCAGTTTTTTTTCTTATTGTTTATTTTTGCTGATATGTTGGTATATAAATCAACGATTTTATCAACGTGACCATTAGACTTGAAAAGCGGTTGCAAGTGTAATACATTCATACATTCGCCCAAACCACCCAACCACCCACACACGCTCTCAGTCACATACACGCATGTGTGTATATATAATATATATATATGATATATCAATATATATATATATATATATATAGATTCATACACGCATGAATGTATGTATGTATATGTATATATATATATATATATATATATGCATACATACATAGTTTGACCTTGTGTACGTGGGCGTGGGTTTGGCTAAGGTGAAGCGGGTCATAAAAACTTGAGACTTCGCCCCTCTTCGTCATCCATAGTTAATAATCCTCTCTCTCTCTCTCTCTCTCTCTCTCTCTCTCTCTCTCTCGTGTTATTTTTCTTTCATAATGATATAGTCTTCCTGTCCTTTGTAATGACTCTGCTGAAGATGTTGACTATATATATATATATATATATATATATATATATATATATATATATATATATATATATATAATGTATATGGTGTGCGTGTACAGGAGAGAGAGAGAGAGAGAGAGAGAGAGAGAGAGAGAGAGAGAGAGAGAGAGAGATTTTACGTTCATTTCTGGGTTTTGTTTTGGCAAGAAGTTATACGAGGCAGGAGGCTAGTGTTGGGGGTTAAATTATAGTTCCTAGTGTCTATGCTCTGCAAGTAATATGTCGTTTTTTTTTCCTATTAGCCAGTCTCACCACTTTATAAAGATTGAGTGTCCCCAGTAATTTTTAATATATTTATGGTTTCTGCCTTCCTGTTTTGATGATAAATCGTATTTCTGTGATACAATTACCATCACCTTAGGTGTTTTTTTATCAGTCAACATGCGTTTCACCTCCAACACACCTCTTCGGAATGTTTATTAAAAACAGGATCGTAAAAATGGAATCTTGAGAGAGGTTTATTGGATGATGCTTCATCTGTACATTGGAGAACAGTTCCATTTTGGCTTCTGCCGTGGCATGTATTTGGCAGCTCTCCTTGAAGTACGAACTATTTGCTTAATCATTATTATTGAAGTACGAACTATTTACCTTCAATATTGATATTGTTGAAGTTCGAACAATTTATTTCATTATAATTATTAAATATTATTGAAGTAAAAGCCATTTGCTTTATTATTATTATTATTATTATTATTATTATTATTATTATTATTATTATTATTATTATTATTATTATTATTATTAAGTACGAGCTTTTTTACTTTATTATTATTATTATTATTATTATTATTATTATTATTATTATTATTATTATTATTGAAGGACGAGCTGTTTACTTCATTAGCATAATTACTGAAGTATGAACAAGCTATTTACTCATTATTAGTATTATAGTTTTCATGATCATTGATTTCCACTTCTTCCTGTACAAGTAATTTGATGTACAAATTATTTTTTCCAGATTAGTTCTCATTCCCCTATTTCGGCGACAATTCTATTCAGTTTTCTTAGTGTTGGTAGCTTGATCATCAGCATGTCGTTGTTGTTTATTATTAGTGTTTTCTTGATAAGTAGAATAACTAATTACAAATAATTTTTCCGAATCTTTTAACTGAAGTCAATAATAATCAAGTTATTTTTCCTAATCTGATTGATAAAGCTGGATTGGTTCATTCCGATTAATAAATAACATATGTAATTCTGTCGACCCGAAAATAACCTGAGCTGTTGAGATGATCGATATGTATTCTTTCAAAAGGTCTCGTGGGAGCAGACCTTTCTTTGTTGCCAAGTGGACCTTACAAGCAAAGCCAAGATAGAACATCAAGAGAGAAATCACTTGCTATATTCAGGGTCACAGTGGTGGCATTGTATTTGTCAGTCTTGTCTGTCATTGTTTTGAGGTGTTTATGGTGGTGATATTTGGTTGTTAAAAGTAGGTTCAGTGACTTATGAAAGAGACGTCCTTGTAGCTGAAAGATTTGGCTAGAGTTGGGAAGCGTGAGGGAAGAAGGAACTAAGAAATAGATGAGAAAATAAGATTTTGGCAACCAACGTCATTTCTGGCTCCTCGTTTTTTGTTTCTCTTACATTTTTTATATCAAATTTGTTGTAAATCAGTGCATACCGTATTCCGTACTTTATTCTGATATGCGATTGCGTATTGACGAAACAAAATTCGTTAATTATGGGTCATGTTTTGCGTTAAGATAATATAGCTTGTTGATTCACAGGAAATTTTGTACCGCTCGCTGATATCCATTCTTACAATATTCGAATGTAAATGCGTTAATTACAGTCATTCCATCCCTTAATACCAAAGGTTTCCCAGGAATGGAATTTACATCTCACGGATCTTCTATTGAAGTCCTCTGACCAGTCAGCCAGTCCTTGACTGCTTCGTTTGTTTGCCTGGTCGCATTGTGACATGTTTTTCTTATTTATTTTGTTAGTCGGGCAGTCGGCTTGAGGCAAAGAGACAATGGCATCGTGGAGAGTGTTTCCAAGAGTGTTGTTTTCTGCAGGGCTTCTGGTCTCATTGGATTCTGAAAAGGGCGTTTGTACTGTTGGGTTCCAGAGTCTGAATCTGGCAACGAAGCCGAGATCTCTTGACTGTGGCTCAGAAAGACCTCAGATGATTCAGTGAATCTCGACTTGTTTTTCGAAAATTTGATTTCGAAAAATTTCGATCTGAAAGACAAGTCGAGAGGAATTTTCCTTCTTTATGTATTTGGTAACGTCACAAGTAGTTTGCCATTACATTCTCGGCTCACAACCGGGAACCTGCGTTCGATGTCTGAACCGAACGAGGGCAGCGACTTTATGTATAAGCGTTTTTCCTCGAGAGTCTACTAGTGAATTGGGTATTTGTTGTTAGTTTCCTGTTAGGGGTTGTAGGGTTGTAGCTGGGTTCTGGAGAGAGAGAGGAGATGAGAGAGAGAGAGAGAGAGAGAGAGAGAGAGAGAGAGAGAGAGAGAGAGACTAGTAACTCGCTTTGACAAAGTGAACTTTGCCGCACGGGATGAAATCTTTCTCTCTCTCTCTCTTTTCATAGAGGTTAAAGCCATAACTAGGAAGACATCATATATATATATATATATATATATATATATATATATATATATGTATATGTATATATATATATATACATACACACACACACACATATATATATATCATATATATCTATATATATATATATATATATATATACGTATATATATATCATATCATACGTATATTATATATACATATACACACACACACACACACACACTATATATATATATATATATATATTTATATATATACGTAAATATATATATATATATATATATATATATATATATATATATAATATATATGTATAGAATATATATTAGGGATGGGACGTGTTCTCGGAGTCGGAATCGAGAATCGAAAGTATCGGAACTTTTTCAAGTATCGGAATCGGAATCGGAGAATTTTAATCCAACCTTCGATCCTCAAAACGATTCACTGGAATTCTTATCCAGGTAATAATAAAAGTAAACGTTTTGTTTGACGACTTTGAAGTATCAGTATAATCTATAGATCTTAATATGTGAAGTGCCATTATTTATAAAGAACAAGTCGAGAACATTACAGAAGAAAATTTTTTTATTGTGATGTTAAATGATTATGTGGTGAAATGAATAGGAACAGAATGTGTTTGATACTTGTTTAAACAGACTTCAGTCTCATATAGACTTGCCAACTTGGCTGTTTTCCGGCTGAATTTGTTATTTTGATTCATGTTTAGCTAGTAAATCTTTGACATTTTAACGTAATGCTTGGCGATTAGTTTTATACATACGGGAACTATAACGTGTGAGAAACGGAGGCAACGTCCAACAAAGGCTGTGATAAAGAATGTAGGGACACTAGGAAATGATGAGAATCATTTGCAGTGGTGGAGGTAAAATAAAACTGAATTTCCCACCATAGTGTTGGAGGAAATACTTCTTCACCGGAAAGAAATCGATTGAAAGGTGAAACCGGAAGATGCTAATGTTCTTACATTACAATTGAAGAATATTGGGACCTGAATATGAATAGGTATTTTCAAGTGATTTACTTTAAGAACTTGTTCTCTTTATCGTCTCAACTTTTAGGTTGAACTCCCCGTTTTTTTGAATAAAAAATATATATTCAACTTCATTCCTTAAAAAGTGTTAATAAATGTACCTAGTCCATAAAGCATTTGTCTCTAAAGCCAACTGCAGGGTCTGGAAATAACCATGAATTCAATGTAGGAATCGGAATCGGGACTCGTATCGGAATCGGAGGTCGAATGTATAGTATCGAGACTCGTATCGGAAGCGTTACAAATTTTGGTATTGTCTCATCCCAAATATGTGTGTGTGTGTGTGTGTATTACACGAGTAAAGCTTGGCATCGCCCAGCAAACATTCCCATCATTGCTTTAGTCATAAGGAGCCTGACCTCTGAGATCACCAGTCTGAAGAATCTCTTAATACTTTGATAGGGCTTCGGTGCCACGAGAGTGCCCTCGAGATTACGGGTATCAGCAGCTGCCTGGCCACGTAAACGTTCTTCAAATATTTTCAGTGGCTCTTGCTAGTCCTCTTGAGCGGACCTGAAATTTATTGATATATTTATTTTTACTATGGGTTAAACTTATGAGGTTTATGTTCATCGTAAGCTTTATTTATTTGTTTTGTGGATCTATCTTCACATTTATTTGCTTTCTTTCCGGATATGTGGATAGGGAAAAAAAAACCTTTAAACGTAAATGAAGCATCATATTTAACAATAATATTTGCCTTTTCTCCCGATATGGGTTTAGAGAAATAATTATGCAAACGCAAGTACATCTCTGGTTTTTGTTGTTAGACTGATGTGGCCTTGTGCCAGTACTGGACCTTGTGCTGGTAAGTGTTTGAAACCGAGTTTAGAAATGTTTGATCTCTTGTTAAAAACTTGTAAAAGTTATGATGTTTATTTATACTGTTTTCACCTGTTCAGTCCCACTTTTGAATTTGCTGTAAAACTGTCAAAAGGCGCTTCGAAATTCTGTCTTTTATTGAAGTTAATTTGCCAGAAAAATCTTTTACGTTTGTAGATCCCTTTACGAGAGAAAATATTTACTATTATAAACTTTTAAAAAACGCTATTAAACATGTTAGTATTTCTAACTTATCAGCCATCGTACTGTAAGTAGGGGCCACAATTCCAGTGCGATTAAAAGGATTATAGATTCCACTTTCCGCAAGGGAAAGGTGTTGAACTTTCTGACTTTAACCCCGATTACTGAAACTTCAGATGCCAGCTCCAGAATGTACCTACCTACCCGAACCTTCCTCACCAGAACTAAGGGCTACAGCCAGCAACGTCTTGATCCCGCATGAAGTTGTTAAAGCTTTTAATTAGCCAGACTTACTCGGTAGGATGTTATTAAAGTGCTCTGAAGCCAGAGGATGGTTTGTAGGCCATATTGCCGTGTGGTCGATCATAGCGGATTTTCGACACGGAATGTTACTTTTTTGGTGGGGGTTGGGAGTTGGTGGTTAGGATTAGGGAAAGTGCTTGGCGTTATTTACTGGGGATTAGAGTCTCGTGGGACGTTCCAGACTTTTTTTTTTTTGAATTTTTTTTACATAAAGCTACTTTCTTAATGGCATTATTCTTAACGTTTTCTGTTGGTGCCTCTTCCAATCGAAGACGGAACAGACATATAAGTAACTGATTGCGGAAAATGACATTCTAATATTAGTTTACTCCCTTCGTGGAAACACGTATACTATCAGTGCGTTAGATCCAGGGTGCTATATTATTTGTGCTATCCTGAACTGTTCCATATAACATTCGTCCTACAGCCTGTAAGTCATGACGTCCCGAAGAGGACTCGGAAGCTTGGAGCCAAAATTTCATTTTACTCGGCACTACGTAGAGGTCTGTTTGCTTGAATGCGTAGTTTCCATCGTAGAGTTGGGAAATACTTTTGATATTACCGTTCAACTTTTTAAAGTCGATAATTAATCCATTTTTTTTTCGAATAACCCGTTTAGTAATGGCGATTACGATGAACATGGTGATGATGATGACATCACTCTCAGCTGCATAAGATGATTCATTCTTTACTATAACTTCACCTTATTAACAACTTCCGTTTTCTTTTTCCACAGGTATGAGCGCACCTTCGCTTTTGTTGGGTTACCGTGTAAACAAATGAGTAAATCAAGAAATTCATTTTGGTAAGTAGAAAAATTTATTATCCCATATTATTGTCATAAGAAAGTTATGATTACTCAATTTTGCACATGTTTAACATGTAGTAAGCAAATTACTAAGAAAAGTTCCTGTTCGTTGATCTTTTTATTTACGGGCTGTTTAGTATCAAGAACCCTTGCCAACCCATTGCTTACGTAATCTCAAGTTTTTCCTTGAGATTCACAGGACTAGGATAATTATTCTGGCCAAGTGTTTGTACGTTTACCGTCATAATATTATCTTCTAAAGCATAAAGTCTAGTCTGTACTCTTTGAAAACAAATCTCACTGCAGACGGCGAAAATCAGCCGGTGACCAACATCCATGTCAAATTTCAATAATAGTATATATATATATATATATATATATATATATATATATATATATATATATATACTATATATACTATATATACTATATACACAAACACACACATATATATAGGCG
The DNA here is from genome assembly GCF_015104395.2 of Macrobrachium nipponense. Taxonomy (NCBI): domain Eukaryota; kingdom Metazoa; phylum Arthropoda; class Malacostraca; order Decapoda; family Palaemonidae; genus Macrobrachium; species Macrobrachium nipponense. Next base: position 20,430,212 of record NC_087202.1, read on the forward strand.
CATAAAATTTCTTTTTCCTCCAAAACCATGTAAGTTGTCTAAGCAGATAGATACTGGACTCTTTTAAAATCTTTTTTCGTGTTCTCGTAAAAGTATATATAGAAGCAAGTCTTGATAAATGTTCTCTGAGTTCTTGCTTTGTATATAGTTTGCGCACTTTCAGAATTTTAGAATTAAATATTTATGTTCGATTTGTTATATATGCCGTTTGGGATTATTTACGGCGCTGCATGGCCTTCTTGGCCCCAGTGCCTGGGCTGTTGCCCTCAATATCACACATCCATCAATCCATCAATCCATCCATTTGGGATTAATGGGCCAAAGCATGTTGTGTGTTCTCTCTCACCTCTCTCTCTCTCTCTCTCTCTCTCTCTCTCTCTCTCTCTCTCTCTCTCTCTCTCTCTGTTGGTATCCCATTGCAAGTTGCAAACTTAATTCGTTAGGTACATTCTATCCAATTCCAGAGTTAGGGCATCATGACTTGCAATACCCAGTACATATAATGACCAA
>NC_087202.1:20433221-20443221 GCF_015104395.2 Macrobrachium nipponense
CCCTCTCTCTCTCTCTCTCTCTCTCTCTCTCTCTCTCTCTCTCTCTCTCTATTTGATACTGAGTCTTGAAGATATGCGACAGATAATGATTTTTTCTTTGCATATGACCGTCACTTAAGAATTGGTTATTTTTTTATACAATTTAATTGTCAGTTTTGCAATGAACTGGGTTTCAGTCACCTGCCAACTGTTTGCATATTGTTGCTTTTATTTATTTATTTATTTTCTTTTACCAAATCTTTATGGTTGGGCTTTTTCGAAGAGGTGTCCGCTGGCTATTTTGGATTAACTTGCTGTGAACTTTATGCCGCCTACTATGAGATTCAGGGCCTCTGTAACACGGTTTTTTCGCAATAACTTTTTATCTATGCATTTCATAAATATAACGCTTATTCAGAATACATATTATATCAACACATAAATTTTGAGTGTATTCTGCACTACGTAGGTTGAATAAATTTGGTACTTATAATGTAAAAGTGACCTTTTTTGAAGACGGGCCAACTTACTCAGAGAAAAGGTTTCGAACGCACTCGTTACGTAACTTATGACAGCATTTCTTCCCTCTTTCTCGATGGATGATTGGCTATACGTAACGAAGGCTAAACCTCTGGCAACAATGACATACAAATTTAAATACAAGCAAATCAGTACACCTTTATGAACTCTGGAACCTCTCCACTGATAATTGTCATAATGAACAAACCAACAAAATATGTTAATAAATACAAAAACACTTCGATTATTAGTCTAACTCCCAAAATAAGTTTTCCAAAGAAAATTACAGTCTACTTTATAGGTCACAATCAGATTGACAAGATGTAGGGAATAGTTGGTAATTATCAAAAACATAGTAGACAAGCTTGATTTGATAACTGCTATATCCAATGTCAAGCAATTTTTATTTATTGGCTATCTACCTATTTACTGAAAAAAAATAGCCGGTACCGTATATTGTCTTTAAACCTTCACCAATAATTATCGTCAGAATGGAGACTTCACGAGGCTCCACCCACTTTCGCCTCGTTATAATTCAGGATAACACTGAAGGCTACCATGGGCATTGTTGGATTAGAAAATTTAACTTCTGGCTATAAAAACTAATTTCTCGAGTAGTTGTAAGAAGTGCTAAATGATCCTCAAGGATCCCAGCAGTTGGCCTAAACGTTTAATTCATGTATATTACTGCTATACTGTTGCGGCACTACTGCTACAGTAGTATTACTACGCTAGCACTGATACCCCACCCACATCTATGTATCGTTCTGCCATTCATAGTCTTTGGGTTTCAGAGCCAATGGAATTTCTGTCTGGTGGATGGGCGGGGCAACATTTAGTCAAGAGGTGTTTGTTTACCTTGCTTACGTAATGAGTGTTTTTCGACTCTTGGCTCGTAATCATTGGCCATGGCGTCGGCTAGATCATTTTTACTCTATAAAAATTAAAACTATCGGGTTTAGGTTATTGATAATGCTGACAAAATTTGTGTGTGGTTGTAAAATATACATATGTCAACTTTCAGCTACATACGATGCTTTGACAAGGAGCAAAGTCCAAAAAACCGTGTTACAGAGACCCTGAATCTCATAGTAATTGACTTTTGGTAACGGAACTAAAGGATATTACTGTTCTCCAAATTATTGTTGTTACAGGAGAAGTTGTTGCTATTGTGCAGTTGCTATATATTCAGATTATTGTACGAGTAAATAAGCACTGGACTGGAAGGTACTTTATGCTGAACTGCGGTTTTTCTGTAGCTCGATTGAAGACATTGGTTACTATTGCACTTTCACAAAGATAATTTATCCCGACCAGTCGTCAGAGACTTATAGAGGCAGTGAAACAAACACGTGAAGGCCAGGCCAGCCATTTGAAAAAAGTTGCATTCAAGCGGCTGCGGTATTTAAGGCCGCTGTTTTAAAAGAGCTGCGGTATTTAAGGCCGCTGTTTTAAAAGAGCTGCGGTATTTAAGGCCGTTGTTTTAAAAGAGCTGCGGTATTTAAGGCCGTTGTTTTAAAAGAGCTGGGGTATTTAAGGCCACTGTTTTAAAAGAGCTGGGGTATTTAAGGCCGCTGTTTTAAAAGAGCTGGGGTATTTAAGGCCGCTGTTTTAAAAGAGCTGGGGTATTTAAGGCTGCTGTTTTAAAAGAGCTGGGGTATTTAAGGCCGCTGTTTTAAAAGAGCTGGGGTATTTAAGGCCGCTGTTTTAAAAGAGCTGGGGTATTTAAGGCCGCTGTTTTAAAAGAGCCGGGGTATTTAAGGCCGCTGTTTACAAAAGAGCCGGGGTATTTAAGGCCGCTGTTTTAAAAGAGCTGGGGTATTTAAGGCCGCTGTTTTAAAAGAGCTGGGGTATTTAAGGCCACTGTTTTAAAAGAGCTGGGGTATTTAAGGCCACTGTTTTAAAAGAGCTGGGGTATTTAAGGCCGCTGTTTTAAAAGAGCTGGGGTATTTAAGGCCGCTGTTTTAAAAGAGCTGCGGTATTTAAGGCCGCTGTTTTAAAAGAGCTGGGGTATTTAAGGCCGCTGTTTTAAAAGAGCCGGGGTATTTAAGGCCGCTGTTTTAAAAGAGCTGGGGTATTTAAGGCTGCTGTTTTAAAAGAGCTGGGGTATTTAAGGCCGCTGTTTTAAAAGAGCCGGGGTATCTGAAGTCCGCAATGAGTTGGTGTAGATTCTTTTAACATTTATTTAAATTTATTTTATTATATTTTGTTTCATTATTTATTTTATTTAAGTTATCAAAGCTTTTGCACAATGATTCACTCTGTATTCATTGGTCGCTTGGTTTAGATTGAGCCGGCCTTATTCCAGAGCGGGTATTTAAGGTGGCTCGCATGATTGCGTATACGGTGTGGTGAATGGATGAGAGGCATGATCTGGACGAACCAACCGAAACTCCTTGAGTTATCGTTTTGTTCCTATGTGGCTTTTACTACGTCGTATTTATCCATCCATTTATTTATTTATTTAAATACTTCAAGCTGCTGTTTATTTATTCTCTTTCAGTAACTATTTGTTTGTTCCGGTATTAGAATATTCTGTCCGGTCCCTTCCTGTCCTTCCTATTGGTAACCGTTTTCATGTGTATGTGCAGTATCGATGATACCAGTTTTATAATGGTGATTCCAAGGATGGCACGAAAAAGTGTTTTGTGGATATATATATTGACATAAATTGTAACTTTTCAGCGTGAGGAATTTCTCCATTGATATGATAACACTTTTTTTTTGGTTCCTCATTCTGCACATGAATTCATGACCTATGACCCAGGATGAATCACGATGAATACTAGTATTATCGTAACCGCCCCCCCCCCACCCGTACATTTTATATCTTCCAATACCCTTGCCTCCGAACAACTTCACTGGACCCCCAGCCTCCTTCCAGGGATTGTTTTTTGTTCGTCCCTTAGTTACCTTTAAGGTTGAGTAAATGATAGATAGTGACTCCACCCATCCTTTGAAAAGGAAGATATTGTTTCATCAGCACCAAATTTGATGATAAGGCAGGTGACTCATCCTAGACTGAAGGTAACTTTGTCTCTCTCTCTCTCTCTCTCTCTACTCTCTCTCTCTCTCTCTCTCTCTCTCTCTAAATGCACCAGAGGCTGGTGACCTACCTGCAACTGGGTGGCAGACCGCAGGAAACACGGGCTAGCAAGTAATGAGCTAAGAGCCCTATATAATTATCTATCTGTCTATCTATACTGGTATATACTATATATTATAATATTATATATATATATATATATATAATATGTATATATATGTATAATATATGTACATATATGTACATATACATATACATAATATATATATATATTATATTATATATAAGTATGTATGTATTGTAGTCTTATAGGCTTCATTCATAATATAAAAAAAATATTCTAGTTTAAATCTACTGTAGTGCTGAATTTTCAGCAAAACTAAAAAAGTAGATTTTGTTTTTGGAGGGTAAATAACCAACAGTCTTCCATTCATTTTCAAGATTTCTTTACGTATTGACATATATCTTAGCTGAGTAATGGTCTCGAGTTCTTTTAAATCATCATCATCATCATCATCACAGTGTTTCTGGTGTCTTTTGATTGAATAAACTTTGATATTATTTTCTTAACAATTTTGGTTATCTGCCTATTTTTCATGTGTATTATTTATACTACGCCATGTTATTATCTTCAGTTATTATTATTTTTATTCTATTTAGTATTATTAAAGAATTCGTTCTTCATTTATGAATATATGAAACAATTTTTTATAAGACAAATCTAAATTAATTCCTGCTTCAATGCCTCCTCAAGATAAACCAATGGAGGATGCATTTACTTGCCTTGTATATCCATTTTTTTGCTGCAGTGAACGATTTCATTGAGAAACTGAAGTACCAATATGGAGGCGAGTCGTAGATAGAATTACACTTTCCGATCTTGTCTTTTATTAAGTCTCTCAAGAGAGCTGTGACAATGTAGCATCTTCAAGAAACGATTTTTATTTTGCAGTTAGAGTGTAATGGATGGGGTTGTACTTTAATAGGCCTTTAAACATTTTTTGTATGATTATTTTGACTACTGATAGTGAAACCCACGGTTAACTATAACAAAATTTAGAGAGGAAAATGCTGAACAGCATAATATACTTGATGGGTGTACAGAATAATTGTAAAATTACTTTGATCTTGCTGTCAGTTTTTACTAGTAGACAAGTATACAAGTGAAGAGATTAAAGGATAACAGACTTTTATTAGAATTATCTCCAATTTATCTCGATTCCTCTTCTGACTAGGGCAGTAATAATTAAAGAGATGGATACCTACTCCATATAATTATTTATTTCGTTCATCTTTCATGTGTAGCAGCTTGGAAAATCAGATTCAATTGTATACCGGATAGTTTGGATTTGAAACACTTGTACTTATGATTTTCAGTAAACAGCCCAAAGGTTACCTGTTTCCTCCTCCTCTTTCATTTCCATGATGTATGCAATATTCCTAAAGAATTGCACAGAAACTCCTTCGTTAAGTAATGGATTAAAATTTTGTTCTCTAGTATCGTCACAAATACGTTATAATTGTTGATCGGCATATTTGGTATTCCAGATAGCTTGCCGGATCTCTCGGCTATGCCTTGTTGATGCCAGACTCATTAATCACCCACTTAACTAACATCCAGCCTCTCTCTCTCTCTCTATCTCTCTCACTCTCTCTCTCTCTCTCTCTCTACATGTCTCTTAGCGTCATATTAACCTCCCCACCTTCCCCTTCCCCTACCCTAGCCACCCTTTACGTTTCGCGTTTTCCATTAACTCAGGAAGTTTTATAAATGCTCCACTTAATGATATCCCCGTGGGAAGTTCTTAGGAACCACATGGTGTCTCAAGTGCTATCAAATATTTCTTGCACTCGTAAAGTGTATCCTTCACGTTGATGCCATTCTCTCTCTCTCTCTCTCTCTCTCTCTCTCTCTCTCTCTCTCTCTCTCTCTCTCTCTCATGTAAAATCTTAAACGTCTGCACAACTATATTATACCATTTTTTATTATAAAGACTCAACACATAGTAACTCTACAGAATCAGTAAAGATTTTTTGTGCCTAGATGTCATGTTGTTGACCAGGGACCTTGATGTTGAATGTGTAATGTCCTCCAGTCTTTTTTTACATTTAATTTTGCGATGTTAAAGCTTGGGACACTGCATACAAAAGCACGCCACTTATTACTTCCTTTCTTGCGTTCGCCAGTCTTCTGACTCTCAAATAGACTTTTTGGACTAATTTCAATGTTTCATTTAGTGCACCTGGTTCTGTCAAAAAGTTGAAGTGACCAGACTTAAAAAAAAAGTCTTGTACTTTCACTGTTAAAGATACTAATTGGTGACTGGCCTGTCTTTATAAACAAATAAGTTTGGTGATGGCTGACTTTAGTAATTTTGAGAAGAGACTCGATTCATATAATGGACATAAACCTCTGCATGTTTTTATAAGAGGTTCATAATGATTGTATGTCATTAGCTCACCGAAATTTATTATTGCCAATTTTTGGATAATATATATATATATATATATATATATATATATATATATATAAAGATATGTATATTGGTATGTATTTGTATTTAACAGTTATATGAAGAAGGACAGTAATGTGAAAATGTATGTATACTAATGTTAAACATTTGTTACCTTCTATTAAAAGTCATGTATACAGTTCTCGAAAACGCAAACAGCATTATCGCAGAAAATACACTCGATGTCTTATAAATATGGGTAACTTTGCATGGTGTTTTATAGATGATCTGGTGACAGGATAATTTTATATAGTTACCGAGCCTTGGTTAGAGAAAGATGGCGCAGGTCGCCTTCCCTTGAATAGTTTAAGTAAACTGGTGTTATCTTGACAGTTGTCAGTCATTTCAGTTCGGTTGTCAAATGATGAGAGCAAGAGTGACATTGAACACCAAAGCTTGATATTCATAACACATTAAGTTTTAAGTAGAGTTCGATATTTGTCTTTTTGTGCATGTGTGTGACATGTTTGGCATTTTGTTTGCTTTTCATTTGCTTTTTATTATTTCTGTTTTTCTCGGTTTGATAGTTGAGTCCTCGCTTATCGGGTATTCATGTTGAACTATCATTTGGGCTTTGTTTACTGGTGGTATATTCTGTGGTTTTGGTTTTTATGTCTTCGTATGGCACTTGAGCTCTCGACTAAAACTTTGTGTTTGTTTGTGTGTCTGGGTCAGTGAATAACAGTGCTCAGAACATCAAGAGTTTTCCGGTTCCTTCAGGGTCATCCTTTGTAAACCATCCCATTCCCTCCCCTTGTCCTCGGGGGTTGGGGAGGGAAAGGGGCACACCCCCCGCCCCCAGACACCACCCCTACCGCCGTCCCACCTCTAGGCCAAATAATCATAACAACTTCAACTTACACGTCCCTTAGCACTCTGCCTTAAATGCTGCTGCGGAATGTGTAGATGTGTGTGTGTAGAAGTGTGTGTAGGTTAGGTGTGTGGGAGTATTCATGGGTATGGGTGTGGGTGTGGGTTTGCGTGGGAGTGGGTGGTCACTTTTCGGGGCTACCAAAACAATTTTGATTGTGTGGCTGCTTCCTTCTCCCGCTTCTTGGTCCTCAGCAGACGTCTGCTGCTGCCTGTGTTTGAGTGGCACTGGCAGCGGTGCTCTGTCTTTGTTTGTTGTCCGTTTGTTCGATTTTGGTCGGTTTTGGAATTCTCTTTTTATAATTAGGAGGTGCATCTTTGTTATTTTCATTTAAGGTTATTTTTCTTTTCGTAATTCCACATTGGACTGAGATTTGTTAGCTATGCTTTCTAGATATACAATGCTTTTTATTTCGGGTAATTAAGTTTTAGGGACAAATTTATTACAGCTAGTATTAACCTTCTGTTTCTTAAGAATTAAAATGTAATACAAATCTCATATCTATCTCTCTAAACTAACTAAATATATATATATATATATATATATATATATATATATATATATATATATATATATATCACATATACTTGCTGACTAACCCGGCGTTGACCGGGAAAACTGTGAATAACAGGCTATGGGTTGGGGAGAAGGAATAGGGAGGGGGAAGTGAAGGGAAGAGGGATGGGAAAAGGGAGGGAGAAAGAAGACAGGAAAGGAGGAGGGGATGGGAGGGTGAGGGGAACATAGAGGGGGAAGGGGAAGGGGAAATTACCTTTCACTATTAGAGAGAAAAATCATCTCCTGAAAAAATAAACTGCACAGCAAAGCAGAGGAGAATCGTTGCAAGAATCCTTCTTCAGCAAATTGCACGAATTCGTAATTGGATTCAGTATGCATGAATGTACTGCTAACTGACTACTGTACTATACTTCAGAAATTCCCACTCTCTTCTTTTCCCTCCCCCTCCCCCGTCCCTACCCGTAGCCTGTCATTCACAGTTTTCCCTGGCTGTGCCAGGTAGGTCAGCTTATATATCTAAGGTTGTAAACCATCCTCGATCAAAGCCCTATCCAATACTTTTTGTTTGGTTTTTAAATCCGTCGAGCCGTTTAGTCGTGATTGAATAACAGACAGACAAATATATATAAAGCTCATTATAGTATGATAATATATATATATATATATATATATATATATATATATATATATATATATATATATATATATAATGTCTGTATATACAATACACACCATATGTGCATGTGTGAAGAGAGAGAGAGAGAGAGGAGAGAGAAAGAGTGATGAGAAGAAGAGAGACGAGAGAGAGAAAGAGAGAGAGAGAGGAGAGAGAGAGAGACGTGGGGGCGGGGGCGGTGGTTAGGCGTGATGAGCCTTTCTGTCTCCCTCTCTCTTGGAGCCATATACTTCGCTCCTTGAGCCATACTTCTTCAGTGTCCATGACAAACGTGAGACATGGATGGTCTTAGCACAGACGCCTCTTTGTTTGATGTGCATCGTTATGGACTAATGTTTCAAGATACTTGCAGCACCTCTCATTGTGGTAGGCTATGGAATTTGTACAAGAAATTTCTTCTTTTCACTGTTGGCCATTACACACACACACACACACACACACACACACACACACACACACATATATATATATATATATATATATATATATCTATATATCTATATATATATATCTTCCAGTGGTTTCAAGTGCCTTATATGTATATATATATATATATATATATATATATATATATATATATAATATATATATATATGTGTGTGTGTGTGTGTGTGTATATATAAAAGCATGTATGTATGTATGTACGTATTTATGTCCAGAGTGACCACTATCTTACATGCTGACCAATGCCGTCACATAAAACAAGCAACACATTTCTGTTTACTGCACATCTGCCTTATCTACCATACAGACATATATATATATATATATATATATATATATATATATATATATATATGTGTGTGTGTGGTGTTTGTGCGTTGTTTGTGTATGTATCTGTGTAAGACACATGTTAAGGCAGATGTTATGCGGTGTACAAATATGTGTTGCTTGTATTATGTGACGGTAATTGGTCAACATGTTAGGTAGTGGTCGCTCTGAGACTCCGTGTATGAATTGAGAATGACGATGATGATAGATTGGGGAGTTGTATCAAGATCAAACGATGCGGGAGTGGCTGTTAAATCCTCGATGGCTGACGAGGATCTGTTCCTAAAGTAACATTGGATAAAGAAGGCCTTTGAAGGGGCTTATTTTTCTTTTTCTTTGCCGTCTTGTTCTTTAACAAAACACGGACAGATTCCGTAGCGGGCAAGAGTAACTATAGACGTCGTCGGTGTACCCACCAAAGGAAAGAACTTCATGGTCGTGCGTGTTTGTTTTTTCAAGGTAATCTGAAATTTTGCGGCAATTTAACTTGATTTTCTTCCATTTTCCTTGCCTTTCTCACCTAAGAGACCACGCTTGCAAGCACTTACGGCTTATGTATCCGCCTAGTCTTCTTTTGTTTACCTCTAGGAAACTCCACCATAATTATGCGTCAAAATTGCGATGTGAGTGGAAATATTTGCCTTTGCCCTGAAAATTTCTTTTGTTAAGGCGCCCAGACCTCTTCAACCTCAGGTCAGGATTGGTGAAGAGAACAGGGTAAGCTTCTTTTTGATCAATACCGCTTACTTGAAATAAATTGATAACCTTTCTTCTGAAGGCACTTGAAACCACTGGAAGAATGCCAGAGCCATTGTGTTTGTTTTCCTTCAAATGGTTCCTGATAACCCGAAAATGCATGCAGGTGATCGGGTGGCCCACCCCCGTTCCCGTCCCCCACCCCTACTAGAGAGAGAGAGAGAGAGAGAGAGAGAGAGAGAGAGAGAGCCTCTGAATCTTGCAGATGAAATTTTCTTTTTCAAAGGTTGGTTCTGCAGATGAGAAATCAATGTGGTTTAATGTTCTCTAAAGGTGGACAGTTTCATATTGTATGTTTATTTGGTTTTATAGATTGTTTACAGAATTATCTACATTTCATAGAGAAAAGA
>NC_087202.1:20448221-20478221 GCF_015104395.2 Macrobrachium nipponense
TCGTTTTCGTAACAATAGCATGACGGGTAATTATCCTCTGGCCTACTTTCCTGAACTGCATATGCCGCGGCTGTGCCTTCGTCGGAAAGTCGTTGACTTCTTCAGGCTGTTATCGCTGTTGGTAAAATCAGCATAAAAGAGATGCTAAGACAGAGTCAAATTAAACGTCAGAACTGAACATCTAGGAACCTCTTATTAAGGTTTAGATATCATTGGATGCTGTCGGAAGAGGCAGTGTCCAGAAAATTGACGATTCCCCAGATTTTAGGAATAAATTAATCCTTATTTTTTATTTTTGTGAAGATACACGTTTTGACTGTCTTAATTTCTTCTGTATTTCATTAGCGGGAGCTCTGCATGGAAGATAAATGCAATTTTCATTCCTTATATATACATATATACTCCTTGACAATGTCTGAGTAAAGACGAAAGCGCTTGGATTTCTGACTATCATTTTCCTGTGGGATTCGCATATTTATGAAGTCACGTGCATCTACAGTGATTTTTAAGCGTACATACATACTTATATATATACATACATATACTTTTACGCAACTTTTATGTGTGGTTCATCCAGTTTATTTCTCTCATCTGTGTTTCGTTTTGTAATGTACATCTTACTTTTTCAATACAGTACCGAGTCAGGTAGGACCTGCTTCCAGTAGTTTTATATTTATTTAAAATGTATGAGTGAGTGAATGAAAACAAGATTTACCTTAAGTTTGCGAATTAGTTAATTTTTTAAAGAACGATTGGCGTTGTAAACCAGTAGAACTGTAATTTTTAGTTCCTTCACAATTTCTCCAATAGGCCTAGTCTTTCCAGTCCTCCTGCTCTTCAGACCAGATGTTATAATGATTCGTATTACACGTTATCCACTAGGTCGAGCTTTGAGGCGAACTCCCTTGTAGGCATCACTAGTATTATGGAATTCAAGTAACTTCCCTGTAGGGGAATAGTACCGTCAGTGTACCTCACACGATACACTGTAGGCTTTACTTCATGTTCTTTGCAGCGTCCCTTCGGCCCCTAGCTGCAACCCATATCATTCCTTTTACTGTACCTCCGTTCATATTCTCCTTTTTCTATCTTACTTTCCATCCTCTCCTAACAATTGTTTCTTAGTGGATCTGCGAGGTTTTCGTCCTGTTACATCTTCCAAACCTTCTTTATTCATAATTTCTGGTAGCACTGAATGACTTTTTAGTCCCAGCACTTGGCCTTTGGCCTAATTCTAATATCGTATTCCAATCCAGGTATCTTACTCTATATATCCTAAAAATGATCTTCTTGATATTTGAATTCAGGCAGGAGCCTTTGCTGAACAGATGTTGGCCCTCAAGAATTGGTAGGATAGTGTTGCTGTCTGAAAATGTTTAAAGGCTGTGTCCTAATACCCAGCGAAACCGAGGAGGTAATGGAAATAAAAGTTCACTCTGATTGTAATTACAAACTGAACTGAAATTTTAGTTCATCATGGACGCGACTCCGAAAAGCATTACATAAGCAGATATATCAATTAGCTATGATAATTTTTTTCGTTTGTGCATATGTAACTGTCTACTTACCAATGTGTGTGTGTGTGTGTGTGTGTGTGAGAGAGAGAGAGAGAGAGAGAGAGAGAGAGAGAGACCCCTCTGTATAAGAGTAGACACTTCAATGGCAATCTGGTGGCGTTCTTTTTCAAAAGAAAAAAAAAAGGGATTGAACGTGAAGAGAATAGGGAAGGCGAGGAGGAAGAGTCATAGCTTTAAAAAGAATAAAAAAAGATTGTTATGAGAGAGAGGAGAGAGGGGAGAGAGAGAGAGAGAGGAGATAGAGAGAGAGAGAGAGAGAGAAGAGAGAGAGAGAGCCTGCAACAAAAAATGATAGGAGGTTGTTGACAAGGTAAATGGCGCAGGCGCGACATCCACTTACGGTTTCTTCTGTGGCCATTTTTATTTCAGCTTCCGCTGCTGATGTATTTCACGGTAGCTTTCTTTTCGAGGGAACGGGAAGGAAGGGGAATGGGGGGGTGGGGGGGGTGGGATGGGGGAGAGGAGAGTGAGGCTTTAGCACAAATACCGCCAGACGGCGTCTTGTTGTTTCAGACAACGAAATACAAGAGGGGGGGTTTTCTTCCGACGGGGAACACTCCATGGTAAAGAAGAATAACCCCGAAATAGCTAACTCCGGCCGGAACGCGATGTCAATAAACTAATCAATATCTCTCTAAAGAGTGGACTGCTGGCATGGCTGGTGATAAGTTTTTTTCTTCAAGGGCTTAGTATAGTCAGTATTTGCAACAGTGTTAGGGTCGTTTCATGGCAACAGGATCTTTTGTATTTGTTTCTGTTAGGTACCAACCTTAACAATAAAATGGAAAATTGGTAATACATATTTTACAGTTATATATTTATATGGATATCTCATATAAAATTATATTAAATATTACATATATTATATATACATTATTGATATAAATATTTGTGTATATATATATATATATATATATATATATATATATATATATATATATATATATATATATATATATTCAAACAAGAAATTCGGATAATTTTGAGGTATTAGTGTTTACAAGATTTAGACAGATAACTGAACAACCTCTTATGGGCAATTCAGAGATCAAGACACATGGCTCGTGAACTTGAAATGAAATGAATTTAAACTCTTTCATGCTTAAATACTTATTTTCGGACCTGAAAGTATTTGAGACTTGAAGTGTTTCATCTTCGAAAATACAGCTCTTAAACGAGAACTGTCACACCCTCTAGTGCAATCGGGTATGGTAATCACCCTTTCAACGATTTCTCAAGTGGATTGTTGAAGTAAATGTCACTGCCCTTGCCAGTGGGTGTGTGTGTGTGTGTGTGTGTGTGTGTGTTGTGGATGGGTGAGGCGATTATCTCAGATTCAGTGCACGTTGTCTCTCAGTTTTGTCCTTGTTCCTTAGAACTTACTCCCTTTTTAAATTCACCTGTTTTCTTAATATTATCAAGACCCTCTTTAAGTTTCCGCTCTTATTACAAAATGTTTCGAAAGTTAAACATTTGATCACCGTATTTACCGCTAATGTCTTTTTTTCCTTAATCCAAGACATTTTGCGCTTTCGTGAACATGAATGACAGGAACCTATATTTGCATTTTTTCCACGCTAAAGCAACGACCATCATCTCCTTGTGCTAACCCTCTATTTGCCAGACAGCCCTGCAATATGTGTTTGTCATAGGTAATGGTGTGACAAAATTAAGCCCATTCAAGAAAGTGAAGTTAGCTCGCGGAAGTATAGTCATCCAAGGCATCATTATAACAGTTTGCCGATGCCGTTGGTCGGCGAGAATATGAAGTATGTGTCGGAGGAAGCCGTTAAGAATGGAGGGACGCTCCTCCTAATTCTTGCCATTCTTAGCATAACTCACCTTCGGTCTGTACTTTTAGAGCCACCACTGAAACAAAAACGTTTTTATCTCGAAGGGGTTCTAAAAGGGTTTGGAGGTTATAAACACGACTACCGTAACACTCCGAGAGGCTGCTTGGCTGAGCCGAGAGAGGTTTCCTTAGCTTACACGAGTTTCCCTAGCGTACACGAGAGCTGTCAACACTTGATGGCTCTCTCTCGTGTACGCTAGGGAAGTATTGCTACCTCTCTACTTCTTAGGTCTTTGGTCTCGGCCAGCCTCGGGAGCCGTTATTCTCCGGCTTTCCTCCAAGGTGGAGGAGGGATTATTGTCATTTCGCAACACTGTGAAGACCGCAGGTTCTTAGAGGGAGGACAGACTTCCGGTAATGGGATTATTACACAGAAATTAGTAGCGGGCGAGGGGGTCCTTTCCACACAGGTTGGCTTTACGATTTTAAGCTAAGGGCGTGTTTAGCTATTATAGGTTTATGTTTTCTTTATTTTTTTTTTACTAATATCACTCTTGTTAAGTACTTGAGTTAATTCAGATTTCCCGTGAGTGTTTCAGAGTACATTCGTAGTAGGTGGCTGGCATATGTATTTGTTGTATGAGCTTTATTCATAAAAATTGCGACGGCTCTATTCAAAGAGCAAAAGTTTTCTGTAGATCTCGACCGGGAATAACAGTGAGAATATTGAACTGAACTAGTTCTTTTAAAAACTAAATGTGTATTCTGCGTTTGAAAGATTAAAACTACATTTTTGTTTATTTTGAGATCACTCCCTAAATAAGTCTTGGTCCGTTGCTTGCTTGGCGTTTTAAATGACCATTACCCTCAACGCGAAGACGATAACCTTTTAAAAAATAGAACCTTTTAAATAAAAGAAAGACTTTTTGAATGCTTGCTTGCCTGTGATATGACATACCTCAAGCTAGACATAACCCCTAAAAATGAAGATACTGATGCTGCCGCTGTTACGAAGGTAGGTTTGTGTGGGGGTGTGGGGAGGGGGGGAGGGAGATCAAAGGTTAACCGCTAGGTCTGTTAGGGGTCGCTGTGAGGTCACCGTTATTAGCCCAAACCCTTCTTCTTCCTTGCAATCTGTGGCCTGAGAGAGGAGCATCTTCCCCTGCTCTTATTACCGGTCTGAGCGAAAACAACAAAGTTTGAGAGTTTTGTAGAATACGTCATTCTTTGATTCGGAATTGTTTAGGAAACTCGCCTTTCCACGGTTTACATAGTTTTTTGTGCACTGAGGAGACCTCGACTAGTTAAAAAACAAAAAAAAAAAAAAAAAAGTAAAAAATTCCATTTCGAACTCAGTTAATGTCTGCAATGAAAATAATAATTTACTTGATGCCATTTTAACTGATGATTACCCTACCTCGTGAGCTAGGGCTCCATCAGTTGATTGTTGTTATTATTATTATTATTATATTATTATTATTATTATTATTATTATTATTATTATTATTATTATCATTATTATTATTATTATTATTATTATTATTATTATTATTATTATTTTGTGCCTGAGTACTGAAGTCTTCGCTCTTCGTTTCCAAATCATAAAAAAATTGCCTTATGCTTTTGTTAAACGTCGAAAATTCCAGTTTCCTTTTACTTTCACCAGAGAACTATTATTATTTTACAGTGACATACGTTTTAATCAACTAAATGAGTATCAAAGCGAATAAAGGTAGAAAGTGGCCTGGATTGCTGCTACCTGTTTACAGAAGGGCTGTGAAGTGATGCTGACATTGGATTGAGGGTCGTAGGAGGAGGAGGAGGAGAGGAGGAGGAGGAGGAGGAGGAGGAGGAGGGAAAGGTTGAGTGGCACTGCAGTCAAGAGCAGGCGGATGTCCTCCCGCTCCTCTGCTCCTCCTGCTTTTGTGTGTGCGGCAGTCATCTAAAGGAAATGTTTATTGTTACTTCAAGCAGACACAATTTGTTCGGGCCGCGATGATTTCCTGCTAATGAAAGACAGAGAGAGAGAGAGAGAGAGAGAGAGAGAGAGAGAGAGAGAGAGAAATGGGATGTTAGGTCATTCATTCATCGCTAATCCATTCATTCATTCATTCATTCATTCATTTGTTTTGTGACGGCATCCAGGTATGGTAAAGAGCATTGGTCTTGCAGAGTTAAGATGTTTATTGGATTGTCATTTATTTATTTATAAAATAAGCTTATCCGTACAATCGGCCTCGAATATCACATCCGTTGAGACGCCACTCCAAGTAAACAAACCAAAATTGTCTTAAAACTTTGTAGGTCTGGATTGATAATTAATCATTAGTAGGATAATGACTTGTTTTCCCCTCATCCAGAAAAGTTCCTTATGATTCTGGCTGTAGTTGTTACTGTTGGTTTCGATTAAGCTGGCGATATGTCAGCACGGGCTCTTGCTCCTGGATTTGAAGCGAAAAAATGGCCATTACAATTCTGGGAAAATGCTGCATACTTCAAAATTGAATTGTTTCATATATCCACCCTTATTACAAGCTAACATAATTGTAATGTGTACATGGCATTTAAAACGTAAGCAATGATGCTTGAACTGTAAGTAATCCCACAAAGTTAATTACTGAATATATTGTTATATACATGTTTGGACTACTGTAAGGGGGTGGGTTTGGTTTGAGGATATAGACTGTATCTCATGTTTTGAGGGCAGTCAACCTTATAAATGTCTTTGGAAGATTCATATGGCTAGTTCGGTGTGACCGACATAGGTGGCCTTCATGTCGTTGATACATACATACACATACAGACGCATACAAACACACACACACACACACACACACACACACATATATATATATATATATATATATATATACATATATATATATATAGAATTACTGGGTACTTTTTACCAAATAAATATGTGATTATGATAACCATAATGCTTTCTTAACTTCTCGAGTTCTCATGATTGATATATATATATATATATATATATATATATATATATATATATATATATATATTATATATATATATATATATGTGTATATGATATATCACACTCGAACCG
Source organism: Macrobrachium nipponense (assembly GCF_015104395.2). NCBI lineage: Eukaryota > Metazoa > Arthropoda > Malacostraca > Decapoda > Palaemonidae > Macrobrachium > Macrobrachium nipponense. The sequence continues at coordinate 20,454,661 of NC_087202.1, forward strand.
TGATCCATTTATATATCAATTCAAGCTACAAATGTCCTTTAATATCTAAATTCACTTTACCTCCCAAATGATATATTTTCATATATGTACCGAAGGGGAATTTTTTAGTTGATAATAATACAGTTTTTTCTTTTTGTTCCTACTGGCTTTCTTGGTTGCATTACTGTTTATTTTCATCTGAATAGGAGCTTAGTGGGACTCAATACTGGAATGATTATTCTGGATTCAGTGATGCCATAGAACGGGCTCTTTATTCGTGATTTCCTTCACATACAGAATGTAATTTATCCCTTTATTTGATATTTGCGGTAAGACGAAATAGTAGCAACTGTAAAGGTAAAGGAAAATTAACATTTTGTAATACCGGCATCTAAAACTGACGGACAAACCAAGCCTCCGAGTGAGAAATAAACTTTGTAAACAAAATAAAACTTAGGAAAACAAACCAAGCTTACAGGCTTCAACTCCCTACATCTAAACGTAACGAAACGAATGTGCACCAATCTTCGCACTGCAAGACACGTGTCCTCCACGAATGGTGACTTCTACCCCTCCGACCTTTCAGTAGCAAAGGACCGTCACCAGCAACAGCAGGAATAGCGCGTGTTGTTGGCCTGCTCGTCAAGCGTTGACCATCTGCTATTCACGATTGTACATCCTTAATATATACTATAATCAGGGATGCACACCTGTCCCGCTTATGTGACCTCTTCCTCTCTTGCGCTGTTCTGACTTCGTTTCCTTCTCTTTGTTTAGAGAAATTGGGGAGCGGTGCGTTCTGCCAATCTTTGTGTGTGTGTTAATATTTCTCTCTCTCTCTCTCTCTCTCTCTCTCTCTCTGTTTTCACTTTATATATAGACATATACAAATATATATATATATATATATATATATATATATATATATATATATATATATATATATATATATATATATATATATATATATATATAATATTTGTATTCGTTCATTCTTTGACTTTAACAGCTGCTATATATATATATATATATATATATATATATATATATATATATATATAGATATATAGATATATATATATTATATATCAAGCAAAAACATTTATTATTATTATTATTATTATTATTATTAGTAGTTAGTAGTAGTAGTAGTAGTAGTATAGTAATATTGTATGTAAGATTTGTTCCTGCGTATATTTTGGTGTTTTATTAACCTAATTTACAGTAATTTTTAATATTAAACTTGTCATATTTTACCCGTCAAATTATTATTCGGTTGGATGAAGAGCTGCATTGAATAAAAAGTTAGGTAAGAAAGTTTGCTAAATCTGTAGGGAACAGAGAACTTCAGAAATTCAGAAATGTTTTGACATGTGAAACTATTTTTTGTACTGCATGTTATACATGCAAACTTAGACTTGCCATAGATTCATGGTTACTATAATTACATGGCGATCAGGCAAAAAGGGACTAGTAGGTTATCTCTCTCTCTCTCTCTCTGTGTCATATATATATATATATATATATATATATATATATATATATATATATATATATATATATATATATATATATATATATATATATATAATATATATATATATATATATATTTATATTTATATATATATATGCATGCACGAGGTGTGTCCTAATGGTAATGAGACTAAATTCATAAAGTATATTCTTATTGGAAATTTTTACAAAGGAGCATTGCCTCCCTCAAAATAACATCCCTTAGAATTAACAAAGCGGTTCCAGCCATTTTTCCATTCTTCATAGCATTGCTGGAGTGTAATTTTCCGAAATGTTGTTAAGACTGGTCGTTCGCTAAGCTCTCAAAATGAGTCCCTTTGAGGTGAGATTCCAGTTTTGGGAAAATAATAAAGTCACAGGGGGCCAGATCTGGGGTGTATGTAAATTGGGTGGGGTGTAAACTGGGTGTGGAAGCGTTGTAATGGAGTTCTTGGCAAAAATTTCGTTGATAGACAAGGCGGTGTGACATGGTGCATTGTTGTGGTGAAGGATCCAGAAAGTGGCAATGTCAGGACAGACCCGTAACACTCTTTTTCATAAAAGTTCTGGAACTCAGTAAAAGGTTTGGTTAACAGCGGTCCCTTGAGGTACAAGCACTTTGTGAAGGACCCCTTTTGCATCGAAAAGCAATCAACATCGATTTCACTCGAGTTTGATCATGCGTGCTTTCTTTAGTTTGGGTGATGCTGGAGTGTTGTTTCGGGATAGTGCTCTAACACCCATGATTCGTCACTAGTAATCACTCTGTTTAACATGTTTGGTTCAGTAGACAAACGACTGATAATATCTTGCCAAATGGAAAAACGAGTTTCTTTCTGTTCCCCTTACAACTTCTTGGGCACAAGTTTGGTCCCGATCTTCCCCATGTTCAAATCCTCGGTATCAATTCGATGGACGACTGTTTTTGGTATTCCTACTTCACCAGCAATGTGTCTAATGTTCCTTCGCCAGTCAGTGTCATGGATAGCCTTCACACGGGCAACATTTTCGTCTGTGATGATGAAGGCCGCCCAGATTGTGGTTCATCTTCAACATTTTCACGGCCGACATTGAAGGCCTTTTGCTATCTGTAGATTTGTGTCCTTGATAGTGCATGTTGTCCATATGTAGAATTAATCCTTTCAACCGTTTCTGAAGAGGATTTCCCAAGTAAAGCACAAAATTTGATAACAACACGTTTTTCGATAGATGGCTACATTTCGGATTGAAACGAGACTGCCAGACAGCAGCAATTCTCGACACACCTACTTCTTCTCATTGCTCGTGTTTACCTGGCAGTAGTTACAGTATTTCCTCTATGCCCTACCTATTCACCCAGCTCCCTGATTGGGTTACTCACCAACGCCCACCAAGGATTAAACAGTTAGTTGCATTACTTTTGGGGCAGGCACTTCGTGTGTGTGTGTGTGTGTGTGTATATATATATATATATATAATATATATATATATATATATATATATATATATATATATATTTATGATGTGTGTATGTGTATGTGCAATGCATGTTTGTGTAATGGCAATCAGAGGTGTGACACCAGTATTTAAAATCTATATATTAAAGACAATTTCTGTCTGTTAGTTTGTTACTTATGGATGGACAACTCTGAAAAGTAGGGCTACCAAATTTTTACCATAGACTCCCCTCCCCCTCCAGGAAGGTTATAGTCAAAATCCGAAATTCGAGGGCCGTTTCTAAAGGGGCCATAAGTCCTCTTTTTCATACCCTCTCATTTTTTACAACTTTCAGAGTTGACAGGTAGGACTACCAAATTTTTACCACAGACTCCTCCCCCCCCCCCCCCCCCCCCCCCCCCCCCCAGAAGGTTTTAGTCAAAATCCGATATTCGAGGGCCGGTTTCCAAGGGGTGTCACTATCCCTCTTTTTCATACCCACTCAATTTTTACAACGTTCAGAGTTGACATCTATGTAGAAGTGTTACTATAGGTACAAACAGGCTCCCCACAATATGGGTGCCATAAGGCACCCTCAGTAGTAAGAGGGCAACTCCCTATGGGAATATGGCCCCTAGGGTTTCCCACAGTATTAGGGTGCAGGAGGCCTACACCCTTTCGATTTACCGACCAGTGGAGAAGGGGGTCGTAGCTTACCTACCCCGACCTTTATATCAGGGGGACACAGGCCCATTTTGTGAATTAGGGCATAGGGTCAAAGATGTACCTACTGCATTCTAATTTGGTATCATGAGTTAACATAAATGATCAAAGGTGTACCTACTGCATTCTAATTTGGTATCATGAGTTAACATAAATGATCAAAGATGTACCTACTGCATTCTAATTTGGTATCATGAGTTAACATAAATGACTACAAACACATTTTACATCAATATCAGAGTTTAACGATAGACTGAGTCATATCAAGGGCCGTTTAAGGGGGGAGTCCTCACGATGAAAATCTTTCCCGAACAATCTGTTGCGACATATATGGGGCTGCCGTCGGCCGGCAGTGCCTGCCTGACTGAGCCGGTCAGTGACGCAGTAGCATTGGCTGGGGAAAGATGTATGTACGGCCAGGGTCATTTATAAATGAGTGTGCGTTCGATAACACGTCTGAAGGTCGGGTACAGCTAGTTGTTAATAAAACTGAAGTAATCACTCAGTATGAGTGGATGTGCTCTAAAATTGAGAGAGAGAGAGATTTAATAGAATTTAGACATTTTTTTTTCACATTTTTAGTATCCCATGCAGAAACTGAAAATCATAATTAGGAAATAAATAGTAAGTAAGGCAGTTGCTATTTGCTTATATGCTCCTGTATGTATAAACATGATTGTATTCTTGTATGAGTGGTACTTAAGTGAAATATTTTATTCTACATTCTTATGGTCTCAAATATGCCGTTTCAGTACTGACTGTTTTACTTTTTATTTACTTTTAAATTATTCCTTTACAAAATATGAATTGGATATCCTTCCTTATAGGATAATTGGCCATAATGTCCCCGTTGTGCTGTGATTCATTTATTCGTCAATGTTTGTGTTATTTCTTTACATGTTAGATTAATCTCACCATTATATTTTAATCTGTTGCAGATTTTTATGGATTAGTTTGATTTCATGTATCTGTGTTGCCTTTATTGTTAGTATATTGCAATTCATTTGATTTTGTGTGTTTACGCTTTATTACTCTTTGATGCCGATTAGTTTAACTTCAGCCTTTTAATTTCAACTCCATATTTGTATGCGAAGAAAAACAAGATAGCCAAAAAAACGTTAATTAAGGTCTGTAAAACTGTTTCATAAATTGTTCTTGCTATTCCAACGTCTGAAATAATTTTGTTTTAGTTCCTGATTTCCTTTTAATTTAAAGCAAAACGTACTAAAAATGGCAAAGAATCGCACTTTTGTTTTTAATGCTGATCACCAATGAAAAGGTAATATGCAATTTTTTTCTATATAAATTTTGTTTGAAAATGATCGTAGAAGGAAGTTGCCCAGTTCTGTCATTTTTTTTAAACTGATTTGTTTTGATCGCCTTGTGCCATTTTCCGACGATTTCGTACAGATGACTCTTCCCTTTTTTTTTTATGGTTGATCCAAGTCATGTTTGCTCATTCTTTGACTTTTGGCTGCTCGGACACAGCTGGGTTGATATTTCAGGTGAAGTGGATTTGGAAAGGTTTTTCCGGTAGCTCTGACACACACGTGCATTATATGACTGTGTATATACATAACTATGCATATGCATACAAGCATATATACATAGTATATATATATATATATATATATATATATATATATATATATATATATAAATATAAGTCTATCTCTTGCGGTGTCGGGGTGGTTTAAGGCTTCACTGCCAGTCCTGGGATTGGGAAGTCGCTGGTTCGCGTCTGTCGATGGCCAATTCTATTATCGCTTAATAAATTCCCCCTCGGTTAAGCATATATGAAAATAAATTAATTCCGAGGTAGAGCGAATTAGATATTAAAGGACATATGTAGTTCGATATATATTATATATATATATATATATATATATATATATATATATATATATAATATATATATAATTCTCGTGTAAATAGCATTGTTGGGGGTGGGGGAGTGCAATTTATTTGCTACCCAGGAAGCATTGACGACCAGTAGTTGGTTATACACCTATTTAATTTCTTATAAAAAAATAAATTCTTTGAGTCCATTAACCTTCCTTTGTGTTAATGTCGCTTGCATAATTAAAATCATCAAGTATATTTTTCTTTTTCATTCTTACCAGTGATTTTACCTCTAGTCTAAGCAGCAATAACCCTGAAATCAGCTTGATCTTCCAGATGTTTGAGAATTTCCCCCATCCCATTTCCTTTTCGCTTTTTCTTTCGAATTCCTCTTTTTTCCTCAATTTTTTTTTCTTTACCGAAGAATCTCCTCCTCTTCGCAATCAGCTGACTCACGCACTTTCATTACTCCCTTCTTTTTTATTTTCTTCTTTAGTCTTCCCTCGTTGGCATTCTATTCCGGTTCTGAGTGTACCGTAAACAGTGTCACGGGTGGGTCTCCCATCGGAAGGTATTTGGAGAGAGAGAGAGAGAGAGAGAGAGAGAGAGATAAGAAATGAGTCGTGAAGGTTTTGCATGTCAAGTGTTGATCACGCCGACGAGGTGAGGAGAATGCAAATGATATCAGTCGTTCGAACAGATGTGAAGTGTGATTGAGAGGAAGCGAATAGATAACCTCAGGTGAAGTCTTTTCGAATGATACCAGGATTTGATCTTTGGCATCATGATATATTAGCAGTTTGGAAGCTCATTTTTTTATTACTTCTGTAAAGAAGTAATGTTGTTAGTCTGGTATGTTCACCTGTCTGTTTATTACTCTGATTTGACCAAAAGTGGTATGTGACTGAAATAAATTTTGATGAAGGCTTGACCAAAATTTGGCCTCGTGACTAAGCGAGGAATCATTATATTTTTTGATGGATTCTGGTAGGGGGCCATTTAATTTCTGTTTGTGCGTGCGTGCGTGTGTGTGTGTGTGTGTGTGTGTGTGTGTGTGTGTGTAGGATTGGGGGATGGTTGGAAATTTCCGATAGTGCTTTTAATTTCATGATTTTTGAACGGCAGATAATATCGTTTATATAATCATTCGTGATGATCACTCATTTTATTTTAAAGAATAAATGAAAACTACATTTTTAATTAGATCGTGTTACCGAGCCCTTTCCAATTCTTTGAGGAGAACAAAAAGTGGACAGAAAAATACTCAATTTGTAATATCGATAACCTGTAGATTTTGCTCTGGAAGTAACAACGAGAGCTTCGTGTGTACCTGTCTTCCGTTCATTCATAACCAGTTTAACCCCACACCCATATGACGTGACAAAGCAGTATCGTGTTGTAATTGATTTATTGTTTGCCTTGATCTTTCATATGTCAGTTTTTTGTCTCTGAATGCCAAGGAAAAAAATACATGCGCGAGTTTTATACCCTTCAAGGCAAGAACAAAAAATAAATAAACCAAAGTAATACGTTGAAGTCTTTGATATTCCTTTGAAATGGCTTTCCCATTGCAGACTTTGTTTTAGTATAAAGGAAAATTACTGATTATTGTACATGCTCAAGATAGAGCTAAATTTCATATTATCATTATTATTATTACTAAAAACGACTAATGTCACCATTGCCGGCGTGCACATGTCATGGGCATCCCAGTTTCACCCTTACGGTTTCGACAAGTTTTGCTGCTGGAACTGACCTTGAAATGTTCCTAATATACCTCTTCCTTATTATCTCTAGCCAGAGGAAGTGACTCACCCTTAATTATATATTGAAATTATAAATATAGGTCTCATTACCTACAAGCAAGGGTAAGAGATATTTTCAATGCATTTTTTGTTATCTTCTCGATGTTTTTGTTTACTAAAAACTTATTACCTATTGAGTGACATTGAAGTCAATACGGGTTAGAAATATTGATAACCATAAACAGTGATAATGAATCACGCAGACCATTAGTGACTTTAATTATCACGTCTTAATTATAAACTTATACATATCTCAATGATTTGATCATGATTTGCGATAATCTGAGGTATGCGTAATGGTAGATTAGAAATTAATCCTATTTTGTGAGAGTCGTCTATTTTTCTTAGGATTTTCTTCATTCTTCTGGCATTGTAGAGCGTCGAACGTAATTTTTTCATGTAATCGGGTAATTATTGCTGCTCCAGTCAAGATACCGTGAAACAATCACTGTGTGGAAGATGAATCGTCGGATGTGGGTTTCACCAAACCTCTAGGCCCACCGAATGACGTCTTCCAAGACGAAAGTATTTTGTCTGTTATGCATAGATGCGCTTAATAAGCAAATGAATTAAAATGTTTATAGATGTATCAATGAATTTAATGGTTTTATTTGCCTATTAATTTTTCACTTTATTTTCATTCGGCTGTAAAGAAAACAATAGCGTTGACTGCAATGCAAATTAGTTGCGATTTTCATGTCATTTCTGTTTCTGATACTACTACTACTATTACTACTGCTACTACTACTACTACTACTATTATTATTATTATTATTATTATTATTATTATTATTATTATTATTATTATTATTATTCAAAGAAAGCTCATAATCACATAAGTCAATGAAATGGAAAAGTAAATCCACAATAGTATGTCTGTTTGATTTTGTTATTTAAAATACAAAGTAGAAAGCTTTCGATGACCTGCACGAAAGCTTTCCGCTTTGCATTGTGGATTTACTTTTCCATTATTATTACTATTTGTTGTTTTCATTATTGGAAATCCTTGAGTTCTCACAAAGTTTCGAGGTGTATATATTATTTCGAAACCAGCTTTCGCCTTTTTGAATATTCACAAATTTTGCAATAAAACATTTGTACTCTACTTGTAACTGCACTGACTAAAATTCATATCCTTAGTAAGTTCACGGTTTATTTTATTTCTTTATTTATTTTTTTGGGAAACAGGATAGCTTAAAAAATTTTTTTTGCTTGTCAAACAGGCAAGTCTTCCGTAACTTACGAGGAAGAGATTGAATTCATTATCCAAAACTAGAAACATCTGCGACGTTAGAAGGCGTCGCTTCATAACATTGCAAAAGATGACCGATAAACGAGTATAAAGTCAAAGATGACCGATAAGCGAGTATAAAGTCAAACGGTCAGTCCCCTTCCAGTGGGGTCAGTTTAATTCAGTTGGTTAATCTTCGTTATCTTCCTCACAATATACTTTTGTCATGTCACTGAGAGACTTTCCGAAATGCGAATGATCTGGAATTCTCGATTATGCCATGGAAAACAATGGGGTTCTGTTTTTTTTTTTGTTTTTTGTTTTTTTTAGCGAGGAGAAGGTCAAGTGGTAATTGCAGACTTGGGTGTCATTTGCATTTCCTTGAGTTTTTTTTTTAGTATTTTTTTTTTCGCTATGGAGTGTTAACCTTTAATCAGGGATTTCAGTGTTATGCATTGAATGTCTAGATATTGCGTGAACGTTTCATGCCTATAGAAAAAGATTAGGTGACCATATATATAATTCATTATCGACAGTATAACCGTGCCCTTTTTTTATGTGCCACCCGCGCTTCTGATATATGTATATATATATATATATATATATATATATATATATATATATATATATATATATATATATATATATATATACGATCGCCGACGTTTATGCACCTCAAGTGGCCTTTTTGTTTTTCTTTTTAGCCTTGAAAATGGGATAATTGTGGCCCAGATTTCGACATGGCTGTCCTTCTCGTACTTCTACATTTTACCAGCCATATATTATATATATATATATATATATATATATATATATATATATATATATATATATATATATATATTAAATACTTCTTCATTTACCAGCCATATATAATATATATATATATATATATATATATATATATATATATATATATATGTATATATACACATATATATATGTGTGTGTGTGTGTGTGTGTGTGCGCGTGTGTATATCTCCCACATATTCCAGCAATCGCAATTCTCGTTCTTTGGCCATTCTATCCAACCAAGCTGTTTTTCCCCCATGGAACTAAGAAGAGAAAGCAACGCATGATGGCGGTTACCCAACCATTTGTTTTTGTTTGCTCGAAGGTGGTGATTGCAGATGAAGAAGAAGAAGTCATGCACAGGATTTGAAATCTCATCGTCGTTCTTATGTCTTGAGAAACAACCACTTGCGTAAAGTACCTACCTAGACGTCCGTCTTAGAAGGTCTCGAGTGTTATTGCGTCCGGTTTGTTCCTTTTGGTCCGTCGGGTAACTTGTCTGGGTCAGGTTTGGTGGTCTGTTGCTTAGTGTTTTTGATGAAAATAAATGCAGCCGTTTTTATCAAGCGTCGAAGAACATTTGCTGGTAGTTATTACCAGAGAGTGAATTAAAATATGGTCCTTCGATTTTCCTGACATTCTCCTTGTATTTTATAATTTACTTACATTTTTATTTTTTCTTTTAATTATTTGTTCATCTTCTGAATAATAATAATAATAATAAAAAATTTTTAAGCTTGTCGTGGTGCTTGCGATCTTAAATTTAGGGTGTCCTACAGTTTGGAGATGGTGTCCGTTTATGTTTCTTTTGAATTATTGGGTTATTAGATTTCTGAATCCTAAGATACGATATCTCACGGCTCAGGAGCAATTTAGGCAAGGAAATCCTGCTTGAAGGTACTAAGGAGAGGGAAAACAAGAAGATACGAGGTATAAGTGAATAATTTTACACAGATGACTATTAATAAAGTTAACCGTGTTTCAAAACTAAGTGGAATAACGTGATAGTCAAAAGAAAGGGTATTATCATACCAGTCATCTGCAGAGGACGTCTATATCTTTCATAGGTAGACGAGCAGCGTTCAGTCACCACTCACGTCCTTCATAAATGTAGACTGTGGCCGTTCATTAGAATCATTAGAGACCCCATTAGGTGCATTTGCCTGCAGTGCCCTTCATTTGGTCACTGCAGTCATTATCAATGGGTGCTTGCAGCTTCTCTTCGACCCTCAGGCGCAACCAATTTCAAGCCTTTTACTTTACATACATTCCAGCTTCCCCTTTTCATCCTGTTCCCCATCCTCTCTAACTGCGGGGTTTTCTCCCAATTCTTTAGATGCTTGTACTTCATCTCATTTATTTGCTGTATTTCTGTCTTGGTGACCATTCACGCCAACCCCTTCATTTCACTATCTGAAACGCTGCTAGATGGCTGACAGCAGTGTGATGCTTGGCTCTATAGCATTAATGTCATCATTCATCATTAGAGAGAATCACTCAGAACCATTTCCCTTCTTGAAGACGACTGCCATTTCAGTGAATACGACTCCTGCTGCTGCTGCTGTTGGATTCGAAGTCCGTGGGGGAGTGATGGGGGGGGGGTGATGGGGGAGGGGGGGGGAGAAGCTGCCACTGGTCACTTTACAGTTACGTTGTCATCTGAGAAATATTCGGGTTCAGTCTCTCTTCCTCACCCCTCACCCCTTGCTCTTTTTTCCCCTTCTGTTTAATTCTCCCCTTTTTTCGTGCGTGAATTCCTTGCATATTTGAAATTCCAATGGTAATTGAGGTCTTGTCAGATGACTGCATACCAGGCTTTGCATTGTTTATCTCTCTGTAGGGAATTGTTCAGGTCCATGTTTTTTTTATGTAATTTCAATCATCGGGCAGATTCAACTCAAAACGTACTCTTCACCGAACTGATTCCTTGCGATCAGTTAGCGGGTCTGATGTTGTTGTTGTTGTTTAAGATTAAGCTGGCCTTGTGCCAGCACGGGCTGTTGCTCGTAGAGCAGCCCGTATGACAATCTCAAAATCTGATGTCATCATAACAGTCGAACTGATGAATTATCTCTTAGCCTTTGGCGGAGTCATTGCGTATGAGAAGATGTATGTAAGTTGAATGTATGGTCTGTGTTCGATTATTTTTAAAGTTGTTTTTTATCTTTACTAGTGGTATAGCACCACGACCTTTATACTTTGCTCTAATGTTTTATGTAATTCAGTTTCAAGGTGGACATTTAGTTAAAATATGAAGGTCACTTATCTTGAATCCTAATTAATAGAAGTTACGTATGTAACATTGCAGCATGAGTGAATATGAGTGTTGTATATATAAATACTATATACATATATATATATTAGATATATATATTTATATATATATATAGATATATATATGTAAAATCTACTGGTCACGTTTTTACTAGTTACATATGCAATTGTAATATCAACAATGTCCTCTTAACTTCTTGAATTCTTTACTCTCTCTCTCTCTCTCTCTTTGGATATGCTTGTCACTGCAAAGCCTGAAGATATATATATATATATATATATATATATATATATATATATATATATATATAGTATATATATTACTATGTATATATGATTATTTTACTGGTAGCTTTGACCAGATATGTATGTGTTTGTAACACCCACAATGACGTCTAAACTTCATGTGTTCATCACAATTAAATAGGTGTATGCGGTGATCACTACGAGACGTGAATCAAAGTTCGAAGCTCACCTGAGGCAGAATTCTTTACTACTGTGAAGTATCATCTCAAAATCGTTGAAGTTTGAAGTGGATACTCCTTCTTCATGAGAGGGGTGGCTGGCACTACGGAGTGCTGTTCCGATGGACGCCTCGTAAATAAAGCAACATTTGCCTGGCGTTGCTAGGGAAGGTTGCTCTGCCATAGGCGGTGCAAGTATAGGACGTTGTATCGTATTTTTTGTTGTGGATATCGGACCCGTTATGTGAAGGTCATGCAGTGCTTTTTGCTACTGATGTTCAGTGCATCCCGACTTTTAACGTTTCATGAGTCAATCGATGTGACATATTTATGTTGTTTTTATCGTTGCGCAAGTCTGTTGCTGTTGTTGTTTTGGTAGAAATTGAGAGTATCTTACTCCCCCAGCCACCTTCTCTCTCTCTCTCACTCTCTCCCTCTTTTATATTATGCCTATATATATGTATATATATATATATATATATATATATAATATATATATATATATATATATATATATATATATTTGTTTTTACTTTTTGGATAGGCTTGTCACTGCAAAGCCTTACATCCAAATGCAAGAAATATGAAGTACTTCTGATGTCCGGTAGCTTGAATCGAATCTGCATCGCGAGAAATCAGAATCGCGAAGTTAAGAGTACATCGCGGCTATTACGGTTGCACACACTAACGCACATACAAATACACTTCCAAACACACACAAACACACACACACATATATATGTATGTGTCTATGTGTGTGTGTGTGTTGTGCGTGCGCAGGAGCGCGTATAATATGAATGTGACTTAGGCCCGGTGTCCGTAACGTTTATTATGGATTTTTTTTTGGTAGATGTAATTGCTGTCTCATAAGGGTTATTTCTGAAATTAGGTGCTAATTTTTCTCTCACTGCATTTTGCATCTTGAGGAAAGATTAAATGAATTTTAAGCATAGTTTCATCTTTTAATGCAGGGTATTCTCTCTCTCTCTCTCTCTCTCTCTCTCTCTCTCTCTCTCTCTCTCTCTCTCTCTCTGAATACTATACGTGGAAGTCTTGAAAGAACTTTGTTAGTGTCCCAGAACGTTTTTTCGCCACTTGAATATAAAATAGGAAAGACCGGCTTGGAATACTTGGTGGCTTGGTGACTTTTTTCCATCTTTTACTAAGGAAATAAACGTAATATATACTATATATATAGTTTGCTTCTGTTATTCATCATTTATATTTTTGTCACGTGAAAAAAAAATCTAATATTTTTGTTCATGTCTTTTATAGTGTTTATTAAAGGGATAGTTGTGGTCTGTATGACCATCGATAATTGTTCACCTTCTTAGTAATTTTATCATAAGTGTTTTAACAGCCCCAGATTTCATCGCATTGTAAACTTTTGGTTGAACAGATATACCACTTTTTCATCTCTCTTTATTCTACTTTACAGTAACTAAGCTAACTCACTGGTAAAATGTAAGTGCTGGAAACAGTGTTTAATATCGTTGTAACTTATTTCAAATCTCTTTATGAGTCATAGACAGTATTCAGGTAGTTCTTCTGTCATTTTTTGTTTGCTAGTTGTACATTTCTCTTGCATGTTGATGTTACCTTGTGGCATATATAGGGTTTTATCATTCTGGTTTTGAAGAGATATCCTGATTTGTTTCTGTGGAATTGGCAACCATCGTGCTGCTGGTATTGTGTACGGTTTTATATTTATATATATATTTACGGTTCCTCTCTTTCATATTACTTTTATTTTCTATTGATATTGTAAAATAATGTTAGATTTAAAGTTGCTACTACTACTACTACTACTACTACTACTACTACTACTACTACTACTACTACTACTACTACTACTACTAACTAATAATAATAATAATAATAATAATGATAATGATGTTATATTATTATTCAGAAGACGAAGCCTATTCATATGGAACAAGCCCACAGGGGCCATCGACTCGAAATTCAAGCTTTCAAAGAATATGATCATTATTATTATTACTCACACGTCTGTTCACTGGCTCAGGGCGTAAATATTTTTGTGGCAGTAAACGTCACCAGCCATGGTTTTCATCAAAAGCCACTCCCTTAGGAGTGGGAAATAATAATAATAATAATAATTATCATAATAATAATAATAATCGAAACCTCAGTTTTATTATTGACATCCTTTGAAACGAACGATGGTATTGTCACGTTCTTGTTTCATCAAACAGGAAATATTTTTTATGTGCCACCATTTTCAGCAAATCAGATTTCACGTGAAAATTATTTTAATAGAAGTGCTATTTCTGTATGCGGGTGCCTGCGTTTGGCTTTTTGGAATTGTGAATGCCTATATTCGTAGTTTATGTTGAAGTATATGCATTCTCTGTCTCTGAATGCACCCTTGACTGTTATAGTTTGATGTTAATTTCGTCCCGGGTAGATCTTTATTTTTATTATTTGTCGGAACGTTTTTTTTATTAGCTTTATAATTGCTTGTTTCATTTCACGGCTAAACGAAGTTAGTGAATAGGAGCTGCTGCTGTTGTGTTTGTATTCAACGTTTTTTTTTTTTTTTTTTTTGCATTTGGTCATTAGATCTAGAAGACATTCTGTTGCTATTTTCAGTTGGTCCCACACAAAAATAGAAAAATGAAAATTGAAATCCGGAGGTTTATAAACTGTGGCAACTAGAGTTCACGCGATAAAGCTCATTGGTTAACTAGCGAAAACTTCTGTGTTAGATTATCACACGTTGTCAATAAAAAGTGCAATTCTAGAAAGGTAGGCAGTTACGACATTAGGCTAGGTACGTTTTATCTGCTAGCTAGAGTGGCGAACAGACTGTATCTCTAACGGAATGAGTTTTACAGCCCACGGGCAACATTTTTAAAAATCGGATTGTGTAGGACCCGTTTACGAGCTGCGTACTACGGGAAAGAGCCGGCGCTGGCACAAAGCCTGCTCTATTTCAGTGTAATGTATTGGTAGATTTATTAATGTAGTATGGCGTCTCAGCGACTTTGAGAGTCGATTCCATAGCAACGAGCAATTTGCATTAGAGAAAATAAGGAAATAAAATCTCTATTCAGTCAGTCCATGCATGCTTTTTAGACGTGACATTGTGATTGATACCGTATAGATGCATTTCCCATGACTTTTCCTTGTTAATCTGTATCAATTTCTTACTGACAGATGCTAAGTAATGCGATCAAATGAACAAGTTCTCTTCATGGTGTGAATAGTGGCTCAGTAGATTGATATTATTGCGATGCTGTCTATGAAAGAAATGAATTTAGTGTGTTTTATGATGAAGCCCAAGAAGACTTCCCAAGACGAAGTAAGCGGCATGAAAAACTTACATTCTCTCAGGGCAGTTCTTGAAGAAAAGAAAGAATATTGTAAAGTATTATAATAAAACTTCGTCCTGTAATACATCGTTTATGATTGACATTGAGGATAATTTCAATTTGTTGTCCGTGTTACTTTGAATTTTGTTTTTATCGGTCACTTGTAGAAAATTCTTATGATTCTGCGCTTTAACCTGTAGGCCATTTGTTTGTTTATAATTATTTTGATTTGCGCTTTCATTATGTTGTCATTCGCATTTTCAGCTTCCATTTGCTTAAAATACTTTGTATTTTTTAGGTCCTGAAAACCTGCGTAAATTTGCTGACATGCTTTCTATATTTCAGAATTTTTTTTATTTCATCGTTCTGTGTATGGTGTATGCATGTGGATATGCATGTATACATACGAAACTTGGCAGGTTTTCATAAAATCATCGAAAATTATCATCAACAGTATTTTCAAGATTTATTCATGTCCTTCGTATGTCGAACTATTTCATATAGTAGTCAAGCTTAAACTGTCGCATTCCCAAGTCTCTTCTGTGAGTTAGACTTTCCTCAATTGTTGCTTAATTATATTTAATAACATTCATCTTAATGGTACAAAATATGTATTCATGAGTTCATTTGAAGCAGCGCTACTCAGCTTGACCTCGTGAATAGATAATGAACTATGAAAACCTTATAAGTATGTAAACTTGATTTAAAACACCGATAGGTGACATTGCGTGAAACGGAAGCTTTATTTAACTGTTTTAAATGGAAAAGTTAAGCATTTTATTTTGATGAAATTTAAATACCAGAATATGTAATCCACGGTCCTAGAACACTATTACTTTATATAGTAAAAAAAAGCATTGTAATAAGAAAAATATTTGTTAAGAATGTTCCATTTGATTAATAAATTGATTAATATGAACAGGCGTCGATACAACCATATCGTGGACGCCTGAAATAAATAACTGAAGCTAAGATATTAATCAGGTTACTGATTAATATCTTAGCATTTTACATTATGAACGAAAATGAATTCATTGATTCCTCACGTTAGTGTCTTTTCGATTTGTTTAATGTTAATAATTCTAATAAGATCATTGTCCTTTGTTGATGCTGGTTGCTCTACGACGCCATTTTGCATAAGATAAGAAATCAATGTGTCCTCTTCCATTTGTGTTAGCGTACTCTTATCATGAAGGCTGAGACTCCTTTGGAAGCTTTCTCTCTCTCTCTCTCTCTCTCTCTCTCTCTCTCTCTCTCTCTCTCCTTTGGACTGGCTGGTGAGTTAGAGCAGCTTTTGACCTTTGGCCTCTTTGATTATCGGAGCCACTTACACGTGGAGGGGCACTAGGTTTCCTGAAGGCTATACGAGTGGCCGCGTGGCTTAAGAAAGGCTTTGTTGGCGTATCGAAGAAATGAGAGAGAGAGAGAGAGAATAATAGTGGAAAATATATAGAGAGAAATAAGCAATTATAATTAACTGTCATGGTGTGAAAATGAATGATTTCACTGTAAGGTAATTATATTAACTGTATTATACTAATTAGGGTAATTATATGATCGTGAGTTCGAAGGACAGGAGGTTTTGTAAAATTAGTATATAGTGTCCGATTTTAATTGATGTATTGTAATGGTCCAGTCCCAGTTTACGTTAAGTATAGATTGTAGTATGCACACACATATGTATGCACACACATACACACCCACACTATATATAATATATATCTATAATATATATATAGATATATAAATATTATATATAATATATATATAATATATATAAATAGTGAATCACTTCCGTAAATTCCATCACCAGACATTTTCATTCCCTCAAGAATGCGTGCAATAAAAGACGTAAAGCGGAGTGATAGAGAGGCACATTAAATAACCTATCAAACTTTCGAATCAGTGACCTAACATACCACCGATAGCTATATAATAGAATACAGTTAACCTTAAAGCTATTTTTGTTATTGAAGGAAAGAAAATATTTTGATAAGCAGGTCTTCTGTAATAAATTCAACTAATGTAAGGTGCTGAGGTTTGATATCAGTGTAGTACCTCTGCAGTTGTTGTTTATGAGTTTTTGTTTGTAGGCCTTTCACTTGTTTAGACACTACGGTAACTCATATGTCGTGCTGGTTTAATTTACAGACGACCTTGTATTTCGTGGCTGCTCGTCATGCCTAAACTGTAATGACTTTCGATGGCATTACCTCATTTCAACTCTTAGTCACCAGGTACTTGGGAGGTGGGGCCCCGTATGGATGCCACCGGGGTGGGGGTGGGGGTGGCTGCAATGGAGGGGGAAGTAGTGCCTTGGAGGGGGAAGCAGTGTCTTGGAGAGGGAAGGGGTGCCACGGAGGGGGAGGAGTGCCACGTTGTGGGACGGGTGCTTCGGAGGGATGGATGCCACAGAGGGGATAGGGGTGCCACGGAGAGGGAAGGGGGGGGGGTGCCGCGGGGTGACTGACATCGAGGTGTCATAGGCACTAGGATGTTATGCAATCCTGAGTGGTGTCTTTAGACCTCATTACGTTAATTTTGAACTGTAATTGAGGTATAAAAAGAACTGAAGGTATTTGAATGCCATGAACATGTAATGCCTTTCAGTAAGTTGTGTTAACATCGTTTAACGTTCGCTGAGATAAAACTAGTTTGTTACTAATATCAAATATGGCTGGATTTATATGAGTCTTGAACTTTGATCGTTGAACAGATGGCAGAAGGGCTGTTAGGGGAAGAACAGTTTGGGTTTAGGTAATGAAGATGTCAGTGTGGCTTGGCAAATGATTAACATCTGTAATTGAAAATTTTTCACTGAAATGGCATGACGGACTGATGTTTTCGCTCTGAATTACTCGAGCGAGAAAGAACTGATGACCAGTCAGTGCTTTCTTTCACTTGATAACCTTGGGTTATTTTTATTGCCATTTAATTTTTATTCCAAATCCCTATTGAGATTCATTTTTATTGAGTGATAGTGAAGCAAGGAGACTTGTATATTATGTGTTAATGACTGTCACGAAATGTGACTTTTTGTGTTGGCTTGTATTTCTTTCGTTAGTGCATCTGTCGTTATTAACTCGCATTATATTTATACTTGAATATATACCAAGCCAGCTCTGCATGACGAATGACTCAAATGAACACATTCAGAAAATAATAATCCCTCTACCAAAAGTAAATTTCAATGTGACGTCACACTTTCTTTTCACAGTGAGACAATGTAGATGGTATTTAACTCGACAAAGCGTCAAGACACATTATAACGGCAATTTCCTATTGATTTCTGTGAACACTCAACAACAAACAGCCTTCACCTTCTTGGCTTTCACTTGGACTCGCGTCGCCTTGGGTACTGGTGGAGAGGATTTCCAAGTCATGGCAGGGTATTTTAATGTCTAATGTATCAGTCACCTATAGATTTGTTGTGTTTTAGGCATGAATTTGGAGACTGTGGTATGTTTGTTTTTTGTCTCAGGATGCTCTTCGTCAGGGTGATACAGTTTTGAAGTTACTTATTATTGTATAACTAGAAAAATTGTATGTTTTATTTATTGACGTTAGTTTCTGATTTTGGCTCCATGTGGTTTGGTTGGGCTCCTTCATAATTAAATGAAGTGTGTTTTTATATCGTTTCATTTGCCAGTCAAGGTACTGGTCCGTTCCTTTCTGTGAGTTTGGAATTCTCTCTCTCTCTCTCTCTCCGAAAATGGGGAATTATCTGTCTCTCATGTAAGCCATAACTTTTCAATCGATGTAATTTTTTGTCTGAATTCTGTAGATCATACTAAATGCTTATAATTAAAACGTCGTGACTCTTTGGCAAATGGCAAAGTTCATTAATGTGTTAGGGTCTTTCTTCAAGCAACATGAAACTTTAAAAAAGTATTATAATAATTACTGATAGGAGCGAGCGACAAAGATTATTTTTCAGTTTCAAGTCAGTTGTGGTAACAGTATTGATATGTGTTGTTATTATTATTATTGATGGGACACATAAATGTGATGGAGAAAATGGCTCACAGAAGGTAAAATGAGTAAAGAAACAGGAGTTGTCAAGAAACTTAGTTTTCTTTCATATATAATTTTAATAGTATATCTTCAACATTTTACCCTCTACAGTTCGTTTTATTATTATTATTATTATTATTATTATTATTATTATTATTATTATTATTATTATTATTATTATTATTATTGTAGCAGCAGCAACAGCTGTGCCGCTGAACAGAATGCTAATTCGTGGGATAAAAAATAGTTTCTCAACACCTGCCAATGATATTTTTGTCGAGTTCATGGCATCGTGTTTGGGCCGAGTGTGTTTCCTTCAATTGTGAAATATTGAACCTCGTTTTGATGTGATCTTTCACTCTGAATGGGTCGGACTTTCGACTTTTCTTCTTCTTCGCTCTTTTTTTTTTTTTTTTTTTTTTAATGACGTCAACTTCCAAGACTTTTGCTTTTTTTGGTTTTGTTCTATACATAATGTCAAATTTACAGTAATGTATAAGAAATCCAGATATTTTTGTAACCTTTTCGAGTGAGGTGATGTTATTTCTGCCCTTGATATGTCACGTCGCTAAATAAGAATTATGTTATTTGAGTGTATGTATATTTGCAAGCATTATAACTGTCTTACATTCATCATTATTTGTTTTGTCATTTTTTTCATATTTTCAAGCATATCAAATATACTAGTTTTCAGTTGCCCCACTGTTGCTGCCCGCGAAATTGATGGAAATTATTGATAGCGGATCGGCGAATCGAGGAATTCCATCTTTGACAAAGCCTGTTAGAATGATACAATAACCTGCGCCATCCAGATATCTTATTGTTATACGGTACTTATTTTACGAGGAATAAAAGGCATAACCTGAAAGTGACTGTTCTTACCGTGTGCTTTTCAAGTACCTCATAATTGAAAGGTTATTGATTTCGTTGTTATGGCAAGAGAACCTGAGAGAGAGAGAGAGAGAGAGAGAGAGAGAGAGAGAGAGAGAGAGAGAGAGAGAGAGAGAGAGAGAGAGAGAGAGAGAGAGAGAATAAATAAATGAAAGACCAGTTTGCCCGAGCCGTGCAGTGACTAGACAGTAATTACTGTTGTGTAATGCCTACACGTAATTTATATAAAAAAAAAAATTCTTGCGGAGCAAGACGAGGGGTTATCGGACATTACTTTTTTTGTGTGTAAGGTAGAGGAAATTCATCCCAGCTAAATTTTGACGACTAATGAGTTGTTACTAGTCACTGAATTTTTTTTGCTACGAATAGAGGAATATATGCCGGGCTTGAGAGAGAGAGAGAGAGAGAGAGAGAGAGAGAGAGAGAGAGAGAGAGAGAGAGAGAGAGCATAACGACACACCTAATGCACACAAGTAAAAGATTATACAGCATGGCTGAATTTTGACAATTGACACATTATCATAGGTCACTGAATTTTTCCTACGAAAACTGGAGTATCTGCGAAACTTTAGAGAGAGAGAGAGAGAGAGAGAGAGAGAGAGAGAGAGAGAGAGAGAGAGAGAGAGATATTATTCCCCTTTCCCTTTCTTGTATCAGGCTAAGGAAGTCCCGCTGAAGCTGACTTAATCTTCTTCGAGTAGTCACTTACGGTCCTAAACACCTTCTGATCTCTCTGCTTTTCATGTTCGCCGTCGCTGGCGTTGAATGGAATCCTGCAGAGCCTGCAACACAGTGTGGTTCATTTTGCTACACAATCTCGGCCGCCACTTTCTTATCCACCACCCACCCAACAACCAACCACCCTCTCCTGGTGACGTCGTCCACCTCCTCTGCTATCCGCCACTTAGCCAACCTACCTTTCATACACCTGTAACCCCTCCCCTCACCCCTAACCCTCCCTCCAACCCCTCCCCTCACCCCTAGCCCTCCCTCCACCATCCCTGTACCCCACCTTTTGGCTTAGTGATAAAATAGCCCACCACACCTGTTTGCTTCTCGTCTTTCGTCAGATGATTAAGATTCAGGCAATTGATATTTCAAGAGATTTTAAGCACAAGTGTGAGGTAATGGAGGTATCGTGTTATTTTTTTCATTAATGATCGTCCACAGTTTTAATGGAAAAGCAGTGACAGGTAATTTGCGTCCAAGTACTGGGCGGGAATTGTTGCAGGTTGTAACTGAAGTGGCGTATTCATATTATCAAAATTGTATTTATTATATTTATTAAATGACAGCCACTGTTGGCTATGAAGTTAGATATTCATTGATGAAGATCAAATCTGTTGCTGAAGGTTAAAGGATGAAAGTAAACTGCACTACCCGATGGGCGAAGGAACAAAAGGTAATGCAAAAAGATAATTGCAATCCTTTCGTTTTCCAACTCACTGACTTCGTACTCGGGTCTTTCAGTAGATAATATTGACTTGCAAAGTTTCAGTATAATTATTATTTACTTTCCATCAGTTAGGTATATTTAAGATTACGTTACCATCACGTTAGCACGAACTTGTACCGACTATCAGCCTAAATGTTGGCAAATAAATATTTAGAATCTACTTTTTACCAGATACATATATAATGTAATAACCATAATGCCTTCTTAACTTCAGGCATCCTACATACATTTTGTATACGCTTGACGCCATGAAGCCTTAGATCCAAATGCAAGAACATGAAGGAATTCTGATGTCTGCCAGGAGGATTCGATCCCGCGGATCCAGATTATCAGGAGTAGTGACAAGCTTATCCAAAAAGTGTGAAGAATTTGAGATGTTGATAAGTAAGTGCAAGGCATTTAGAAAACAAAGTAAACATTTGCGTCCCGTGTACTTGAGATGTGCTTTACTAAACAAAAGGAGCTTAAATGTGGAATTTTCAGTATCAACAATAGCAAATAACTGAAGATTGAAGATTTTTTTGGGGGGTTGGTGGTGGCCTAAAAATGTAGTGAGTTAGTGTCCAACAGTTAGTCACGGAGGCGGTTTAGGAAATTTTCAGAATTTAAAAGGACTTTTGAAGTGACCTTTTTCCTACGGCTTTAAAGCCTCTGAAAAGTGCTTTTGATCTGTGTCCTCTCCAACGGTGTTTTGTTGAAAAAGCTTTTGGATTTCCGCTTTTTAGGAAGGGAAAAGGGCTTTTGCCGTTTAGAATTCCTTACATCCACTCTTATTATTCGTCTTGGAATTTCACTTCTGTTAATATGACTACCGAGCAGTGTCTATTTTTCATGAATTATAACACTTGAGTGATTTGTTTCTCCCCTTTCCAATTCAGATGGCTTGTCTCGTTTTTACCGCCCGATGAAACGACGTTTTCGCTCGCAATTGTTACCCCTCTCAGCAAGCTTCTTGCCTTTTCTTATCTCTGTCTTCATCGCCATGACAAATGCGTCTTTGTCTTGCATTAGATCAGCTCAGCTGTCCCTAAAAGAAAACCAGTTTTGAGAGGCAGACGTTTTAACTATGGCCCTATGCACTTCAGGTAATGGGCATTTTCTTGCGCCTTTTCTTGGGCCTCTCCTCCCGGCGTGCCATACTAGGAGGGAGGGAAGACGCATTATAGGCCCCCCATCTTTAGGTCTAACGAATCTCTCCGTAAGGTAGCCTATAACTATTATAAAGTCTTTTGAGGTGGCCAGGGCGTCGAATGCCCGCGTCGTCGGTAAATGTGGCAGGAGTATTAAGCTGAAGGCTTTAAGGCACTGATGCTAGGACGAAGGCGTGACAAGAATTTTATTCTATTTCTTGGTTGGTTGGCGGGCCGAGGGAGTTTCATTTATTTATTTACTTATTTTTTGGTTAGGTGGAGGTGGGATAGGGACTTATTATTGGGAGCTCATTGTACAGGCTTGTTATTATGTGTATTTCGGCTTCAATACAAGACGTCTCAGGTAGTCGTTAGTGTCTCGTATACCTAGATTATGAGCCATTCCTACACCTGCTGGATTTTTTCGAGGAAAAAAAAAGTGAATTTTAAAGGTGCCTTTGGAACTTTCGTCTTTCATAGCATGTTATGTGTGTGTGTGTGTGTGTGTGTGAGTGTGTGTGGTGTGTGTGTGTGAGTATGTGTGTGTGTGTGTCGCTACGGAGCTTCTCAAGTCCAGAGGTCTTGTATTTCTCACAGCGTTGCACTGTAGAACAGTCTCCCTGGGGATGTTGTGCAACTGGAACCTCAAAATCTCAATCTTAGATGCAATGCATTAGCAGCCTAAAGCAATATCC
>NC_087202.1:20480721-20493221 GCF_015104395.2 Macrobrachium nipponense
GCGCTCGACCCCCATTTGATCAATGAAGTTAACGAAATAAAAACCGTTTATGAACGGTCCCTGTCCACCACAGTGGGTTAGTGGTTGGTTAAGAGTAGCCTCCCTTTATGCTTATGGCCTCTGCCCTAAGTTTGGTATAAGTGTTGGAAAGGATGCGAGGCATAATATGGTCCACTGGATTCTACCTACCTGGCAGAAACCGTAATAGAGTCGTACAAGAGTCGTACACCCATGACAGCAAACTCGTATTGCAGTCTTCATCCTCTCGCCTGCGTGAATGAGTGTTTCTACCGCCTTCGGTCGTAATTTATGACCGCCGTAACGGTACTCAAGCATCGGTTGTACGAAGCCGCCAGAGAAAGGGAAAGTTGCGGTAGGGGAATTGCGGTACGGACGGTGGGTCGGTCACTCACGCTCTGCAATAATGGGATCTGTGTCGATGTTAACAGTTCGCCCACTACATGTTTTGTCTCTAGGCCTGCCAAGACAGGAGAGATTAGGCTCTCTCTCTCTCTCTCTCTCTCTCTCTCTCTCTCTCTGACAATTAACCCCCTGAGTATTACTCTCCAGTTGTTGAGTGAGAACCGTCTTTCCTTTGAATGCAGTGCAACGCTCTAGTGTTGCCTAGTAAGGATGCTATATCTTTGACGGATCTAGAAATTATGCATTATTTGCAGGTTTATACTTTTATTATGATTACATATTTCTCTTTAAAAAACAGTTTGACCAATCTTTCATTTTTTGGAGCTCAAACCAAACTTTCAACATTCCTTCATTTATATAATAGATGTAATATCAGTAGAAATAATGAGCTTGGTTTTTGTAAGCTGTGTACGATTGTCTTGTGTATGATTTCGCACGAATTCCTGTATGGTATCGGTGGAATTAATTCGTTTGCACTGCGGTAGAGACTGCGAAGTCAATATATCTATCGTAAATAATAAATTGGTAACATACTTCCATCCATCACCCCAGCCCCTCCCCCCCAACAAAAAACACACACACTCACATATTACAGAGTGCAGTCTCGTCTCGCCCTCACTTTCGTGAGTAATTCTCTTGTGGCAATGATCAGAGCCATGCCCATTTTCACCTGACCCGCAGATGACTCACTGACTCCCCACCTACCCCCTCTGAGCGTGTATGGCAGCCCGATTGTTAAGAGGGTTAATTGAATGTTGACCTTATTCGACCCTGATTCCAGCGATATAAAAGCTGTCAACTTTGACAGCCTGACTTTTATGAGGGCTCTTCGCCTGCTGCCCGACAACTTCGTCTTTTCTCTCGTGCCCGCGTTCTGCCCTCTTTATTTTTCGTTTATTTTTTCTCTTCTCATTTCTTTGTTTCAGACTTCCTTACATTGCTCCATTTTAGTTTTGCAGCTTGCACAGAAAATTCGTTTAAGGCTAAAGTCACTGTTTTATTCAGGGCGAGGTCGTTGTTTCTGAAGTCAACCGCTTAGATATTTTATTTACACCTGCTCACACATACACAGTGTGTGTATGTACATGTGTTTATGCGTCTATGCGCTTCCACGCGCACACGCAGTGTCGCATTCTCTTTTTATAGTTAGGATAATTGAACGAAATTCCTGTAGGAAACAAAGACTGAAAAGTTACCATGGTTCAAAGTTACACCTGTCTTACTTTTCCCCTGAACGCCCTCTGATGCTTTTATTCCTGCCTGCTTGTTGAAGGAATGTTATGCGAGCAACAGAGAGTTGGTGCGAGGTCGTAAATGGTGCACAGATTGACCTCTGACCTTGCTCTTTAAAGCTCTCGTTCATTAGCATTATATTCTGCAAGTATTTTAATGCACCAGCTCGTCTCTCTTATTGGCTGTTCGTCTTGGCTCCTAACACGAGAAAAATGATGCATCTTAGTGCAGAGGTGCGATTTTGGTTTTGCTAATTGCGAATATCCTTCCAGGTGGTCCCCATCCCAGGATGGTCCTTCTTTCTCCCCGATTTCTCCACCTAAGAAAGGCCAGCATTGTTTTGGCCCCCATCGGAGGGAAGAGCGAAGGAGGAATAAAAAAAAAAAAAAAAAAAAAATCCCAACATCCTCCTCTACCCCCTGCTAACCTCAGCCCACAGGCTTATCCGACGACAACCTCTCCCCTCCATCACTTTTCCAACTGCTCCATTGGTCGCTATGGTCGCAATCTCTCATTCCATTCCTCCCCCCTGGAAACCCCCCTGGCCCATGGCGGCGCCGAGGCGGTCGCCTCCTTTCGTTCATTCCTAACACCGCTGCAGGATCTCCTCCTTCAATGCTGTAGCAGCGGGATAATAGCAGTCATGATTGCGAAGATAATTTTCCGTTTCCTTCACTACCGGTTTCTTTCTGATAGCTGGCTCCTCCTCCTCCTCCTCCTCCCCCTCCTCCTTCTTATCCTTCTCCTCCTCTTCCTCCTCCTCCTCCTCCTCCGCCACCATTCCTCATACTTTCTCCTACCCCCTACTCTTGTGAGATTCCGATCATTTTCCTTGCTTCCATTGGACCTGTTATGTCATCATTCGGTTCAGGATGTTTGTGTTACTGTAAACATTAGAATGCAACAACAGCGCCATCAGTAGTTGTTGCTGTATTTTGATTGAATGCAGATGATAGCTCTTTTATGATTTCATACATAAGATTTCATAAATAACACAGTTTTCTTCCGCTGTCGAACACAAGGATTTCCAAGGCTATCTGATATAATTTGCAGACGTTAGTCTCTACCCTTCGGTCTTTCCTTTGAAACATGGCTCATTTGTCTATTCTCTCGTTTGGGATTTCCTATAAAAAATGAGCTTACGAAAAGGTAAAGCTCAGTTGTTACGTCAATTTGCTTGAAATATCTTCAGTCTCTCCGTTCCTAGCTAATTACACATCCTGGCATTCAGCTGTGTTGAAAGCGAGGATTAATTACAAGCCGTTCCAGAGTAATTATACGGAGGGTGATTTCTACACGTGCTGGTTACGCAATTGCCTTTTAGGATTTAATTATCTTGACAAAAGGGTCTGTCTAGTTAGATAAAATGGACCTCAGCACTAAAGGGTGGCTTATTCCCTCTGATTTCTAACGAGCAGTGAAGGAACTCTAAAGGAATGGCAGAAGATCGAAGAAAGGGCTGAATGTGAAGGAAATTAAATGTTTAGGTTTGTTCAATTGGAATTATAAGATGGGGTACACATACTCAACCTGGCACAGAGAGAGAGAGAGAGAGAGAGAGAGAGAGAGAGAGAGAGAGAGAGAGAGAGAGAGAGAGAGAGAGAGAGAGAGGTTTAAACCCCCGTGGGGTGAGGTTTCCTTCGTCGAGTCCCCTCCCAATTGGATGGTCTATATACATTTGGACAGAGCAATAAACACTCACGTCTAGTTTTCTTTATGTCTCGTTTTTACTTCCTCCTTACATCCTCCCCAAAACAGTCGCTTCAGAAGCAGGTACATAATACTCAGCTTAGTTGGTCAGAGGGACTGGATTTTATTGGTAATGCGTTTAATTGGAGAGAAGAGAGAGAGAGAGAGAGAGAGAGAGAGAGAGAGAGAGATGTTGATGGACGAGTAAGACATCTTTTTTTTTTAGGGTCAACGGTTTAAAAGCACCTTTTAAGATTCTGTAAGGACAGATGGAAAGGGTAACTCAAATCCTTTCCTATTCAAGCCCTTCAGAATAATGAGAAGTGAGCACAAGCGAAACGCGTGAAAACTTGTTGTCATGATGTCATTATCATGAATGTTGACGCTTTAACTTGGCGAGTTGACTTACAAGCGCGTAACTTGAAGGCACGATCAGATAAGTTAATGACATCCTCACTAGACTTCATGTCAAGTTCAGATAAGTGGATGTCGTGGTCAGATAACTTGGCACTATGGAATTAGGGAGCCATTTTCGTGATCCCAGAAGATTCATGGCCAGAGATGACAAAACTGTAAGACATAATCATGTTATGGCAGCTGTAGACAGTACATGACCTACTGAATGTTAAAATGTAAGTGTTCTTGAATAATGTCGGCCTGTTTTATGTTGTCTTTTGGAGGCTGTTAATGAACCTTGTCCAACCTTTTTCATCACACTTATGAAATACAGAGAATAAAGGTTAAATTTACCCCCCTCCGTAGAAGAAACCTAAAGCAATCTTCTTGTACTTTATAATTTACTTACATTTTAATATTTTTATTTATTAATAAGTTAATTTCTTTTTCTTTTTCTAGTAACTGATCTCTTCTTTCCGTGAATCCTATTACCTTCTGTTGCTTCTTTCAAATGAATGCCAGATTCGCTGGAAGCCTAAATTTCAAGTGAATGGCCCCGGTGGGCTTGTTCGATATGAATATGGTTTATCTAAATAATAATAATAATAATTAATAAATAATTAATAATAATAATAATAATAATAATAATAATAATAATAATAATAATAATAATAATAATCGTAGCAGTATGGGTTTTTGTTAGTTTGGAAATTGGATTCAGATGTTTTACGCATTCATATTTTTTGTAGATCAACTAATTAAGTTACAAAAGTACCCCTAGAGACAGGGAATGAGAATTAGTTAATTTTTGCTGTCAGATTATTGTAGTTTTTGGTAGTTTTGACAGCAGACTTTTTCACGCTTCTCGAGTTCACGATAGTTTTTATGGTGATTTATATCTATATAATTCCATATTTTTCAATTTCTAGAAATTTGATGCTGATTTGAAAATCAACCCAGCCCCCCTTCCCCCCATTTAATTCCTTCAAGACATGACGGAGTTTACTGAAATTTACTTACAAGTTAAAAACATTTTTTTTCTGATCTTTCATTTTCAAGGGAAGACGAAGCACCTGTCAATTTAATCCAGGATGTGACCCTGCAGGAAAGAGGACTTTGCCTGCCATAAGTTTAAGAACTATTTTTGGATAAATACCGGCATTGAATCTTCGGTTAATGATCTCAATGCCTGACTGTAATTGACTTGGGAGAACATTATGAGAATATTATAGGAAAGAAGGAGAGAATTGGTATAATCCCACTAGATAATGATCGAAGACGTTATGACAAGTCATCGGCAGCTTTATAATTTTTCTTTCTTTTTCTATTATTATTAGGTGTCTCTGCTTGTGATACAGGGGCACCAGTTAAAGTAGGTCACTTGATTAGTAGTCGCTTCCTCCATAACTGGGTCCGGAGACTAGTCTTTATGACAATCAAATCAGACTTCAGTAAAAAAAAAAAAAAAAAAAAAAAAAAGAATATACCGAAAATAGCGTCATAGTCACTTCTCTAGCACAGGATTAAAATCGCAGACTTCGCAAAGGTCTCTCCGGTGACAATAAAGAAACATAGAATAGAAATTTTGGAAATTTTATAAAGTTACTCTCGTATCTTTCATGATCCCTTTTAACGGGATGCCTTTGACAAGTATGGGTCCATTTCAAGCGATGTCAAGTTGCAGAATATGTTCTTTAAAATGCAAGATTCTGCAATGTCATCGATCTAGCTACAGATAAATAGGCACTGAAATTTAAATTTGTAGAGGTGAGAAAGATCAAAACTAATTTTTCCTGTTTTTGGTGTTTTCATTGTAGAACTCGGTGTAATCATAACAACTAATTTGTGTTTGTGAGATCACTTATTTTAACGAATGAGCAAAACAACGAACCTTTTTGCACCTCTGAAAGGAGTAGATTTGTCAAATTTTATTTATCTTTTTAATTTTTTGTTGAAAAGATACTAGAAAAAATACGGCTTGCAACTCTTCAGTTACGCCGGTTTCCAAGGAAAAGTTTGCCTTACTTCCCTGAGAACGTATACGTCTTAATTCATATATTTGGCAATGTTTGGGCAATATATGTTTGTAACTCATACATTCTGAGAACTTGGTCACCAGTAGCATGATTATTTTGATAGTAGATTAATCTAACAGCGGCAGTGGTTATTAATGCTAAAATCTATTCATTAGAATTGCAAATGTACCGTGAATGACTTTTAATTACGAATTTTGGAAGAAAATATATCAAATGTAAGCCAAAAATACCAATGTAAGTTATTGGTTTCTATCACGAATAACAAAGCCTTTCAACCATTAGTGAAGGAGATCTAAGCATTAGTTGATTTTCTTTGGGATTGCATCATTTCCCCTTAAACGCGAAATTGATTCGTCTTGAGAAAGGGCTTTCTCATCTGTTTCCCGAGATTTTATGGGTCTTCGGATCGGGTACTTGGCACGATTCCCTTTTCTCTTGACCCCGTGGTCGCAATTTTAATTGCGTGCCCACTGGGATTTCGTCGGTATTTACGACCCCGTACTCGGTGTTACAGGTAATGGGTTGGGTCGGTTTAGCAGAATGCGGTATATGGTAGCAGGGTGAGTGATCAGCGATATGAAATAATGTACTGTGTAATAAGTTTTATGTTATTTGGGTAAAAAAAAAAAAAAAAAAAAAACAAAAAAAAAAAAAAAAAAAAAAAAAAAAATATATATATATATATATATATATATATATATATATATATATATATATATATATATATATGTGTGTGTGTGTGTGTGTGTGTGTGTGTGTGTGTGTATGTGTGTGAATTTTTATCACATCACCGTGATTCATATACATACATTAAGCTAAAATGTCCATTAATATCCAATTGACTCTGCCTCGGAATTAGTATAACTTTCTGATTTTTACAAGTAATATGGAAATATAATTATTTCTAAATTATATTAATTAGATTAATCTGGGATGACCTTTTCATGAATCTCTATTTTTATTTCTGAAGACTACTGTTTGCTATTTACTTGGCACCATTTTGGTTCACCCTAATTTTTAATGAAGGCCTACGTGTCTCTATTAACTGTGTCACTAAAACTCAAGTCATGGTTCATGAAGGCCAGACACTGTTGATTGCGTCTGTCCTTCAATTCCTTCATGTCCTTCAGAGAGTTAATTGACCAACCACGATGCTGCTGCCTTCATTGCCCTCTTGAGTGATCTTAAGTCCGTCTCCTCACGAAGGGTCGCATGTCACATAGGTGGCTGCCACGCTTCGTTTTTGGACATATTGTTGACTATGGCATTTTCTATTGCTTGATTGCCGCGGTCAATGGGCTGCCTGGCCGACTTTAATGGTTTTAGCAATGCGTAAAGATGCAATGTTTGTGTCATTGTTTATCGTAGAGGCGAGTGCACTGGTGTAAGTTTACACGCCCAAACGGTAGAAGCTTTTATTGACATATTTGTTTATGATGCGTAACTTTGTTTCGTTTTGTGGATCACTTTACCTCATGTAAAAGGGTTCTTTCATCGACATCAATAGTGAATGCTTCATTTCCCAGATTTACTTGTCTGGAGGGGGAGACTGAATAGAATGGACAAATTCTAAACCCAAAAAGCTGTATGGTGGATTCTTTTATCGCTTGACGATGCAACATTTGTTTCATTCCTTGGCTATTTTTGTCTTCTAGACAAGGCTGAGTTGACTGGCCCAAGGATAGACCTACAGACAGTAAAGAATTTGATTTTTCCCATGAGATTTAAAATTCTTTTTTGCTATATCATGATTTAACAGTAGAATCAACTAAGTGTAGACGCATAAACGATAGAAAGGATTCTTTTTCAAGAAAGACGCCAATGGTTATCGCACGTCAGATCTCTGTGTCTAGAACAACATTGAATAGAAAGGTTAAAGTCTAAACAGACATGTGATGCAAGTTATTTTTCGGGATCATACCTGGCAATATTTCAAGCCTGAAGTCTGTTTATTTTTTCCCCTTTACATATCCCCCATGCAGGGTCCAGTCTCTTGAATATTCTTGACTCTTTCTTCCAGTATCGATGTCTCCTGGGAAAATAATCGCTTATCCAAAAATGTCATCCCCCCTCAGGCTGCTCAAACTAGCAGTTTCGCAATCCTGTGTCTTGACATTTTTGACTGTTGGCTTTTATTTTATTTATTCATCTATTTATTTTTTTGTGGGTATAATGTTAGATGTGCTCCTTTTGTTTGTTTCGTTAACATGTGCCATGCAGTTGACATTCACCCTTTTGAGGATTAATGGTATCTAGCTTGTCCTAGCTTATATATATAATATATATAATTAATTATTATATTAATTATTTAGTACGTATAATATATATATATATATAGATATAGTATATATATATATATATGTGTGTGTGTGTGTGTGTGTGTAGGTGTGTGTGTAGGTATGTGTGTGTGTGTGTGTGCGTGTGCGTGTGTGTGTGCGTGTGCGTGTGTGTGTTTATGTAAGTTTATATATTAACTTTATAACTTACGGAATTGTTCTTTGCATTGATACAGTTAATAACAGGACCTCATTGACTAAATATCTCCGCTAGATACCATCCAGTTACAATGAGGTTTTGTTAGTAAATATATATATACACGTATATATGTTTGTGTGTATGCGTGTAAAATGATTATATTTATATATGTGTGTGTATATAATGATAAATATATAGAAATAGAGTGAGAGATAGATAGATAGGGAAATTATATAACGTGTGTATTTAAGGATATGATTAGTTCTACGACCGACTGTTTTCTTTAGCCTTATCATCTTCTTAGGTTGCTATATTCCCCGCCTGCGTGTCTGATATCACTGAGCATCATCATCTCCTGTTCTTAGAAAATGGCACTGGAACAATATCTTTATGCATCTTGGCCACAGAGGACAACACTACAGAGATAAGCGCACCGTTTCAGTGCATTTACGGGAGACGACCCTCATCAGTTATAGTTAATGTTTTCCATCTGTATTATTCTTTATGGGTCTTGCTTTGTCATAGCAGTTGCTTTGCTCTCCCGCCTTCTCCCCTTCCCTTTAGAACAACCTCTTAGTAATGGAATTTAGAAAGTGAAGTTTGTCTGTCTTCATAACACACTCACACACACACACACACACATATTTATACGTTTGATTTTAAATCACTGAAAAAGTATAAACATGATGATTATACGAGCAAAGTTACTGCCAGAAGGAAGAAGTGAAACAATGAGTGCTGAATGCTTAGCATCTCATTGTTTCATTCCTTCCTTCGTGGCTGTAACTTTGTTCATTATATGTATATATATACATGTATGTATGTATGTATGTATGTATGTATGTATGTATGTATGTATGTATGTATGTATGTATGCAATGTATCTACGTCCGTGTGCATATAGCCTATGTATGTACTTGCGCGTAAAGTTAAATAGAATTGTTAGGACGTTATAACAGTTTTATGATAGTATGAAAGAGTTATTTCATCACAGTAGAATGTAGAGGATTTGTATTTAACGTATATGAATTAAAATAAAAGGAAGGCAAAGTGGCTGCAGAACGAATACCGGAATAATTGTTCCCTTTTGTTGTGGAAAAGGTGATAACGGAAGAATATATACTCAAAAGATACCTAGAGACACTTGTGAGTATGAGTTTATTGAGAGAATATAAGTGATGTTAGAGAACGTAATATATATATATATATATATATATATATATATATATATATATATATATATATCTCTCTCTCTCTCTCTCTCTCTCTCTCTCTCTCTCTCTCTGTGTGTATGTATGTGTATTCCTTTGAGTAAGAGTCAAAGTCCTGCACAGAAGCAGTGCCCGATAGGCTACCACTATTCACCACTCGTCGTCTCTCTTATCAGTTTTACTATTGTTCGGCCCAATGACCGTTTCTTGCTATATACTGCCAAGCTGGGGAATTGTCGCTTTACTTCCATTTTCTCATTTATTTTCTTTTTTTCTACCTTTAATGAGATGCGGTGCTCCGATTCGTAGAGGTTTAGGATATACCCGTTCTAGTTTTTCTCTCCTCAGGCCAAATTTCCATGAGCCGTGGCGCATAGAAGAGCCTTAGATTGCCCTTCTCGTTGGGTATCTAGTACGAAATAAAAAAATAATGGCCTCCAGAGATGAGAAGTGTCCATATTTGTTTTCACGGTAGATTTTCTTTTTCTTTTCTCGTGGTCCATGCAAATAGCATCTTTTATTTACCCGTTCTCCACAAAGAAATTGGCACCAGAGGGCAGCAGAACCGGTACAAGGCAAAAATGAACGTCGTGTCGACGATCAGATGTTTCATATTACAACTCAGACAGAGGAACCGTCGCTTGTGAACGAAATTTGATCATTAGAAACAGCTTGACGGTAGAGGACTCTATTTAAAAACAAGTAAAAAATGCACCGAAGTTTCTTCGGCGTTGTCGAGTTTTCTGTACAGAGTATAATGCTGTATGAAATTCAGCCACGGCAAATGGAAATCTCAGCTGTGGCCCCTGAAACTTTCAGCCACGGACTGGAGGTCGGGTTTGTTGTTGGACGCATGATTTTGAATAACTTTAAGCTTAAATAAAATAAAAACTGCTCAGGCTAGAGGACTGCAATTTGGTATGTTTGATGATTGGAGGGCGGATGCTTAAAATACCAATTTGCAGCCCTCTAGCCTCAGTAGTATCAAGATCTGAGGACTGAGAGAAAAAGTGCGGACGGAAAGACAAATATCCATCTGCAAAGAATGTTTATTCATTTTGCGGGAATTTCGAATTATTCAATAAAGTAAAGTGGATGAAGACATTAGAGATCTTTACGGGAAGGAATTTGGGTATAATAAAAGATACTGAGTTGATTATGCTGTTTGTTCAGTATGGAATGATTAGGATCACAGAAAACTATATTATTACCCATATGAGAAGGATTGAGATGAGTGTTTTCTCTATGAGGTGTTCATTATTATTATTATTATTATTATTATTATTATTATTATTATTATTATTATTGTTATTATTATTAATAGTAAAAACACCCACAGATATATGAGCTCTTACATCACTTAAATTTTTCACCATTTTGTAACTTGTGACTATGAGATTTTAGATATTATTATTATTATTATTATTATTATTATTATTATTATTATTATTATTATTCATTATTATTATTATTATTATTATTATTATTATTATAATGATGATGGTGATGATGATTTCTGCAGATTTTGTAAGCATATTTGGTAAGATAATAGGGAATATAACAAAATACTAAGAAATGCGTAAACATGAATAAACAACTATTGATAAACGACTAACAACAAAAAGTGAAGGAAAATAAGAATGACTGTATCTAATTAAATTTCCAGGCTTTACAATCCATAAATAACACTTCCAGGAAAATTCTTCCAGGTAGCTGGGCGTCGTGTTTTTTAAAGGAATAGATGAGTAATGTTACAGATATTATGATATAGCATGTTACAGTAGGCGATAGAAAGCGAAGGTGAATGGGAAAAATTTTGTGTTGATTAGAAGCTAGGAACGATCACTAAGTTAAATATACGAAAAAGCTTTTATTATTGGAGATAGTTCACACACACACACATACTCTATATATATATATATATATATATATATATATATATATATATATATATTTATCTCAAAGACCACAGGAAAAATGTAGGTTCATTACTAATTAAGTCGTCTTCAGAGTACTGATATAGAGTGGAAGAAATTCATAATTCGTATACACTGCCATACTAGCATAATATTATACATTCTGAACTTCTACCACTTTGTATCAGTCCTCTGAAGATGGATTTGTTCTCAGTACTGCCGACTTTGGTCAGGATCCACATCCGCGTTTCATCTCTTCACTGTGGTGTTAGATATATGTATATATATATACATACACACACATATATATATACACGTACATATATAGACATATATATAACCTATATATGTGTTTTTTGTGCGTTCCATGTAACCTGAACCACTAA
The DNA here is from genome assembly GCF_015104395.2 of Macrobrachium nipponense. Lineage (NCBI taxonomy): Eukaryota > Metazoa > Arthropoda > Malacostraca > Decapoda > Palaemonidae > Macrobrachium > Macrobrachium nipponense. Next base: position 20,492,487 of record NC_087202.1, read on the forward strand.
CAACCCAAGTCAACCAACCCTTGACCCCGAAACTCCTATTGGTTTCTCATCGCAGGCAAAGATTTTGAAAGATATGGAAGAAGTGGGTTAAAAGATTCCATTACTTGTCGTCGATAAAATCTAAGTAAAAGAATCAGCCGAGTAATTCAATGCCGATTGTATCTTCGGTCTGCCTTAAGGCTTTCAAAGCCAATGCTCCTCTAAGAGGATAATTGCTGTTTACGCTGTCGCAAGACAGTCGTTTGATTGACTGATTTGTTTGATCGAATGCGTCACTCTGAAGAAAAGGCAGATGAGCAGAGATGGTTGAAAAGTTTACATGGCCGTACCTCGAAGCTGCTGATGCTAATTCTGATTTCGTTTCCTTTTATACCAACGACAAACCTTCGAGAGACTTTGCTTACGAACACAGTCAGAAGAGAGAAGCCAGATATTCTAACTACTCCAGAAGAGGCCTAATCACGCTTTGAGTTATTTCTAAATCAGGTTTTTAAGTAGGTTTCATTCCAAGTTAGGTTAGTCCAGGTTTCATCATTTGGCTCTATGTTAAGGAAGCGTTCATGTAGACATAATAATTATTTTTTATCCAGTTTTTCTTTTGTTTTTGTACTCTGTTACATCTGACCATTTTACTCACACAACGCTGGTTCGTCATATTTATTCCATCTAAAGAAGATTATTAAGTTCTTTATTAATAAGTAATTATATTAATATTCCCAACACATCTGGTGTCTG
>NC_087202.1:20495721-20505721 GCF_015104395.2 Macrobrachium nipponense
TGAAAATAATTCATGCCAGTAACAGCGATTTTTGCATTGACGTCACTAAAACGTGGTCGATGGTTTCCGTGTAAAAGTGGAACGTCGCGTGTTGTGACCCAAGGTCACTTTGAGATTCATGACATGCCCAGGATTCTGATGGCGCAGTGTCATGTTCTATACGAATCAATAAACAGTTATAAATTCTCGTCGTATTTAAAGCAGAGTTTTAGGAGCCGCATTGCATGACATGTTCCCACTCCTGAGGGTCATTCAAGGTCATTCTTTATCAAAGATTTCCCTTTGTTCTGAATTTGATGATAGGCTTTTATATGCATAGAAATTGATAAGCTCACATCGTAATCTTCATGTTATTTATGGTTAGTTTTCATCGTTTTCCCGAATTTTGCGTCTCAAGCGAGTCTACAATTTTATTTCATGCGATGCCCAATACTTCACGATATGTGCCGACAACGGTGCTTGACGATAGGTAATGTAGATTGTTTATGGGATCTAATGATGCGTCATTATAGCTGAAAAATGTTAGAATGCTATTATAGTTTATGGGCGTTCCTAATGACCATGTTTCTCATCAAAGCATAAGTTATCATATTGATATTAACTTCTCCACGGTTTATTTATTTATTGCTTTTTTTTTGTACATTCAACACAGGATGTGTCAACACAGCGCTTCCTTTTTATTGTATGTTGTTGCGATTATAAAATATTTATGTTTCTTTGTTATTGTTTGGTTCGAGAGAGTTAAGTGCTTCAGCCTTGATCAGTCATGCTCAAGATTATAGGATTCAGTATCGAGCCGTAAAAATGTGAATATTTCAACTTCGTTTTGTATCATTATGGGCTGTTCAGCCCCAGAAAATGCTAAATTATTCATTCGCTGTTCTTCCAGTTTTATAAATTGATCTTATTCTAGCGCTAGAATTTTTTATTTCGTGTTGCTGTTCAGATTTTGAATTTTCTCTGTTCAATTAGTTCTGTTCGTTTTGGTTCCATAATACTGAACTAAGTCCTATTTATCACCGAGATATTCTGTCAGTCGTGATTAGTTTTGTCGTGTAGGATTTAATTATTTATACATGATAATTAGCTTTTACTATCTCTTTTACCTTACTACTTTGTTTTATTTATTTCTTTGTTTGGGTCATTACTAGACTTTTTCTCTATAGATTTAAATAGCTTTTCACCATTCTTTCCTTGAAAATGATTTGATATGAAATATTAATTATGTACATTTACTTGACTTCTCAAGATCCAAACATCAACACAACCTGACCCCCATCCTTTCCAGTTTGAAAAGGTAATAATTATATGATAGTCTTACGATTGGTATCTGTTTGTCAAGTCCGCGTGCTTTCTGACATTTCAGCCAGACTTTCGACTATCCAAATAAACCTTGTAAAAGGAGGTTGGAGAATGCTCCTAAATCCTATAAATGCACGTTAGGGCTCTTGGATGTATAGCCTTGGCAGTTTCACTCTTGGGCGTCTTACGCAATGCGAAATCAGCCGGATAATGAGGACGGGGGCGATAATTTAGCTGCGTTGTGCAAAAGGAAAGACGGGAGGGGAAATGCGGTGAGATGCCCCGTTACCTTCCTCCGTGGGGTTCAGATAACATTACCCCGTGATGCCCAGGTATAATGGCGCTCCTGCGCCGTGATTTCCGGTGCGTTTGTCTGTAGAGGTTTGTCTGTAGAGATACAGGTGCCGAGCGGATCTGTGGTTGCGAATGCGCGCATTAAATGTTTTTTGCGACTCGCTTTTTTTCTGCAAGGGGGTTGTGGCTTGATGCTGGTTCATGTTTGTTGTTCTGGAGATGTTTTTGCCTTCGTCGGTGTTATATGTAATCTGCCGTTGAATTATCTGCTTTTGTGATGTTTATTTTTTCTTTTTAGATCCTTTGCTGGAGGACGGGAATAGGTAAAAAAAAAAAAAAAAAAAAGAATCCCAAACGTATCATTGTCCTTTAGCCGAGGAGTTGAGACGTGATTTTATTTCCTTTTTAATTTTTTTGAGTGAGTGAGAGAGAGAGAGAGAGAGAGAGAGAGAGAGAGAGAGAGAGAGAGAGAGAGAGAGAGAGAGAGAGCGTATGGGACTTTATGAAGTTAAATGTAAATGCACAAAGATTGCATTAGTGCCCAACCAAATCGAGGCTTTTTTTTTTTTTTTCAAACAAGCCTTTGTCGAGTTATTATGGGGATTATAGACGATTAAATGGCCTGGAGATTTAAAAGGTTTGAACACGCTGAAATGGCATGATCTCATAGTATAAATGAAGCATAATAACATTCGGTTTCACTCTGGCAGCAGCTTTTTTTTTTCTGTTCTTTTCTTTTTTAGCTACTTTATAAGGGGTCGAGAAAAAATGAGAATGGGAAAAGTGTGAAAGTGCGGTAGAAAGTGTAGCTAATTCAATCAGAGCCTTTATGCTTAGATTTATAATGATGTGGTTAATCGTCCGTCTGTTTTCTTCTTTTCTTCTTCTTCTTCTTCTTATTATTATTATTATTATTATTATTATTATTATTATTATTATATTATAGCTTACCTTAAAAGCAATCACTTTGAGAGTTCACTCTGAGATAAACAAATATTCTGCGTTCTCTTAATTATTCTTAAATTTGGTTGACTACTCACCGATGTTTCTAACATTCTCCGTAAGGGAATGTTGGAAACATAACTTATCGGTTAGTAGTCAAGGGGGTTGTGCTGTCAGTGCACTGTACGCATTACTTAAGGCTCTTTTTAAAAGCATTCCTTTGTCCTGTAGCTGCAGCACGCCTTTCGTACTTTCTGCGCCTCCGTACGTTCTTTTATTTTCTTTCTTTTATCTTACTTCTCACTCTCCCCGAACAATTGTTTCATCGTGCAACTGCAAGATTTTCGTCTTGCTATACCTTTCATACCTTTTAAATTCAATATTCATTTCAATGCTGCAGGACCTCGTATAGATCCCAGCGCTTGCTTGGCCTGTGGCCTAAATTTCCTTTTATATCCTATTCTATTCTTTATCTCTAACATTCAGAACGAAGTTTCATCACGAGCAAATTCTCCGGCAATCTGCGCTTTCGTCATTTGCCCCGTATAATTCTTGCTTGATTCGATGCCTGGTTTGTGGTTCGATGCATCGCCAACATTTTTTGCTGTTATCAAACCTGGATTACTCCGACAGGTGTTGGATGCTCGTGAGTACACGACCCTGAAACTGAGAATGAAAAGGAACGATTTTATTTCCTCGCGGGAAAAGCGTCGCAATGGCTCTCTCTCTCTCTCTCTCTCTCTCTCTCTCTCTCTCTCTCTCTCTCTCTCTGGCATTTTGACGTACGGTTTATGGGATGGGGAAGACCTTTGTATGGGTGACTGATGGGGAGTTGACGTGTGTGGTGATTGATGTATATCTCTGCTTCGATCTCCTGCTGAGATGAAGTTGGACGCTTGAATTCCAATGACCTTGATGGAACCTTAGGGATTCCCTTGTTTAAGGAAAGTTGATGTTTGTTACCGCATAGGAGCCGGAGGGTTTGCCTTAGGTATACCTGGGCGGTATTTATTTATTCAGAATTGTAATGGATTGTCGTAAGTTATAGCATGTATGGGAGCAGCCTATGAGCATGCTTGTTTTGAGAGTAGATGGGTGGGTAGGTGTTTCTTAAAGGGCTCTGATGTTATCTATTTAACCTAAATTTTAAAAATTGTATTAATATATATGTGTGTATACGTGTGTATAAAGTCACACACTCATATATATGAAGCACATGTATAGGTATACACACGTTTACAGGTTGCCTTACTTATACTTTATAAATTAGTGGTGTGCATGCTATTGAAAAAGTTCATATTTTTAAATTGTTCAGTGTACTTCATGTTATAATTGTGTGTGATAACGCCATATGATTATTGCTAATAAACTGTAACCTAATCTTTTCCATTTCCTTTTACAGATATGGGTCCTAGAATGTGAGAGAGAATCATCATCGCTCCGCACTTCGAAAAAAACCCCCGAGCGTCGCATAATGACCCCCTCGTGACTCCTCTCAGTAGTTTCTACGACACACATTCTATAAGTATTCGTTAACTGTAAACTCTTCGTTGATGCGAAAGCTAAAAACAGCGCATTGTACATCAATGAAGAGGAAAAAATATCAGTAACTATGTCTGAAAGTGCCCAGAGTTCCCCCCGTCAGGATCCTGCCGATCTGACCCTAATCCTGAGGAAAATCAGGGAGGTTCTGGAAGATCGCAAATACCGAAGGAAAACCTTCGATAGCAAGGATGCCTTGACCAGCGCCCCCATTGCTCCCGACGAGGACGATGACGGAGAGCTGTCGTCGACCGAGGGCAACGGGAATCTAGATGACGTGAAGGAGGCCTTTGGCGCTTGCCAGACCATTGAATGGAAGGAGCAGGAGTATCGCTACCTGAGGTCGAAGGTCATGGGCCATCGCAGGAGGGACACGATCAGTGGATCGAGCTCTGCATTGCTGGGAGCGTCCACGATACCAGCCGTCCATAAGCTGCTGTTGCGGTCTCTGTCCACCCCAAATGCCCCGCAGTTGGCAAACTGCACCTACAAAACCTTCCTGAGACAACGGAGGTCATCCTTGGCCCAAGAGATTGAGTCGCCGACTCGGGAAATGTGTGGTTGTGGCGGTCCGAGGGACGCGAAGCCCAGGCGACGCAAGAGCGGAGTCTCCTCCAGAGGGAAGCTGCCCTTTGAGAGCGACGCTAGTCCCACCGCCAGCCCTCGTTGGGAGAACCCGATGCCAGTGTGTGCCAAAATTATCAGCAATGTCAAATCGAGTGCCTGGTCCTCGAGGGAATCTCTCCTCTCTATTCCCTCGAGGAGGAGTCTGGAATCGAGCGAGGAGGACGTCCGGAGTGTCATATTGAATCCTAGCATTGTAAGTGAAGCTTGTGATAACGATAGTAAGATAAGCAACGGAATCGCGAGGTCAGTGTCCGAGGAGACTCTTAAGTACCACCAAGAGAACAATTCCACCGAGTGTCTGTCCCTCCAGAGTGACGGCGGCGGTGGTGGGGGGAGTGGGTCCCGGGCGGACACGCCGAAAAGGGAATGTGAAGGTGGCCATGCTCTGGGCGATGTATGCCACAGTTGCGTGGCAGCAGCTAGGTCTACTACTACCTCTTCCTCCAACCAGGACGATTCAGGGGGGCTGGGTGGGGGCGAGTCCGCGAGTCCTACGCCCACCCTGGTCAGCAGCATCTTTGATTCTATTCCGCACATTGATTCTTCGTCGGAAGACGATGATGAAGGAGGCAACAACGTTAGCAAAGCATCCTCGTCGTCGTCATCTCCCGTCAAAACAGGCTGTGGAGAACAGCCGCAAAAGAAGGGAGACGCAGGAGACGCGGCGAACAAAACGACAGCATCCAGTTTTGTTCCCGAATACCCGCCGCTGTGCCAACCCGAGGAGGATTTATACGCCAACGAGTGGCAGATTGCGACAGCGCGACGTGCAATTGTAGTGCAGGAATCGAGCGGACTCTCCGACGACGACGATGAGGAAGATGCTGATGACGAAGGTAAGAAAGCGCGACTTTGTCACCATCTGTTCTTGGAAATTGTGCTTTTGATTGTTTTAGACCGATTTTTATTGCAATGATGTTATTTGTCTCTTCTGGTATTGCGTAAGTATGGTTTTCATGGTTGTTTCCCGAAAGTGTCTTATTTTGAATATTTCCAACCAATTTCTTCCTTAATTGGCGGTGATTGTCTCGTCGATTGTATGTTTTCACTGGTAACACATCACCACTTCACTCCTCACCTCCGCTATATTCTTTTAATGTCGGTTATTTGCCAGGCGTCCCTCGATATTATATAAGGCGAGTCCAGCCAACCAATGCACTCAGAAACGTAGCGTCTACTTTCACCTAGACACTAAATTATGGCCACCATTTATAAAAGCAATTCGGTTGCCGAGTTACCGTCGTTATTTGGTTCTTCCTGTATTTATATACGTAGACTGAGACAACGACTTCTTTAAAAGCGCATAGCTTTTAGTTGCCTGTATCCACCTTATTACCGTACAGGACCTAACTTTCTATGCATAGAAATTCCTGTCGTTTTGATGGACAAATGACTGTCACAGCTGTAAGGAGAGAATGCTTGATGGAACTGAATTTATTTACGGTTAACATCGTAAAGATTGGAGGGAACGTTGAAAGATACCTACCTTTGGAATATGTTTTTTTTTTTTTTTTAAACAGATGTCTGCTACGTATTTGCACCGAAGTCGCAAACAATGGAACGTATGTAGAATATAGATTTTTTCTTCTTCTTCTTTTTCTTCTTCTTCTTTCTGAACGCTGAGAAGAGCGGCATCAACAATTCCAGCATAAATATTAGTTTGTAAAAGCGCTTGGGCACGGGATGTGCATTCGCATAGGACAGATCAACAACAAAAGTCTGCCCAGGGCCAAGATGACTCGTAACTTTCGAGAAATACAAGGAATGAGACTATGTTGCAGCTGGTCACCCCAATTCGACGGAAAAAGAAGTCGAGTTCTTTCTTCTCAAGATCTCTTTCGTTGTTTTATTTGCGAAGACGAAATGTGTTTGGGTACGTTGCCATTTCTCTCCTCAATCGTGTTCGAGTGTAGCTCTTAACGTTTATTGGTTACAGTGTAAAACGTTTTTGTGGTATGGATGCCTACCAATGCGAAGCTAATCGATAATGTCCTTTTTATAAGAGAGTAGTTCTATAGTTAATTCTCTCTCTCTCTCTCTCTCTCTCTCTCTCTCTCTCTCTCTCTCAGCGTTGTTTATTAGTTAGTGTGAAAAACGTTTTAGCAGTGTGGTTTGCACGTCTAATAATGCGAAGCTAATTCTTTCTCTCTCTCTCATACCATTTATTGGTTATAAAGGAAAACGTTATTGTTTTGTCGGTATGGTTCGTATGCACATAAAAGCGAAATTAATCAACGATGTCATTGTTTTCATCAATGTATTGTTCAAACATTTGTGACTCTCTCTCTCTCTCTCTCTCTCTCTCTCTCTCTCTCTCTCTCTCTCTCTCTCTCTCTCTCTCTGGTATCGCACTCATAAGCTGAGGGATCAGCATTCGAATCTCGATGGGCGATACAGGCGCATTTCTTAAAATCCGGGGCGATCTGTTGACCTAAGGTCTTAAGCAGCAGCAGAGAGAGAGAGAGAGAGAGAGAGAGAGAGAACACACGACGTGCTTGTTTATTAATCTGTCAGAATGCACACTAAGATCTACATACTGTACATCTCTCTTTAGACTGATGCACACCACCACGAGATGAACCCTTCGAGGTAACCATCACTATACCAGATGACACCATCTCTCTCTCTCTCTCTCTAAGAGCATTCTGTTTTAAATCTAGGAGTAGTTCTTTGAGGGGCTTTTTTTTTTTAAGTTCTAGGAGTTGATGACTGACTTTAGTTCTTTGAGGGCCTTTTATTTTTAAGTTCTAAGAGTTAATAACTGATTTTGTTCTTTGAGGGACTTTTTTTTATTTTTTTTAGGTTCTAAGAGTTGATAACTGACTTTAGTGCAAAGGAGATTTTTTCGTTATTTGATTCGCAATGGTTAAGTAGCGGTATATATATTGATAGCCATTGAAATTTTATCTGTATAAAATGAAGTGTGTTAACTTCATTGTTTCGCAGCGAATAACTTTTACTTTAGAAATATAGCAAATTATATTTTGGAATTAGGGATAAAATATTCATTTATTTCATTAACTAATGCTATGGAATAGTCTGAATTTGGGAACAGTGGATTACATTTTGAAGTGGAAACATTGAATTAGCTACATTTTGAATTGGTAGCATTGTGAATTACAATTTGAAAACGGCAATATATAGTTTTGCACTTATAATCTAGTGATGCAATAAAATATTATGAATATGAGAGTATGGCGATGCTGATAATTTTTAGTAATATGGATTCGTTTGAATTGACAATTATGGCGATTGAGCTTTTATTCTGGGTATGATGGATTACTTTGAATTTCATGATATCGTTACTTTGGTTAACTGAGTTAATTTAGGAGTGTAACGTAGTTGAAATTCGAGTATGATTGATTGTTAGAAATGCATAGATTATCTTAGATTAGCTAAAGAAAGCTAAATTGTAAAGGTTGTTGAAAATGAGCATGCAGAAATATATTATTATACAAGATGCGCATAAATTTCTTCCACCTAATGCATTGCAGTCTCACGAAATAAAATCTCAAGGCTGTCGCTTTTCCCCGCGAATGCCGAATTTGCCCGAAATCTGGTGCAGGGCACATAAAGACTCCTTCGAAATCGCGTTCGGAAATCTTTTGCACTTTCGGAAAGGTGCCAAAAGCGTAACAATATGGCCGCCATAATTCGCTTGAGATGGCGTTTACGACCCGGTAATCCAGCGTTTCTGCTTCGGTTTCTTTCTTTCCATATTCATTTTCCAGCGGTTATTACAGGCCTTTTTCTGAGACGGGTCTCTCTCTCTCTCTCTCTCTCTCTCTCGTCTCTCTCTCTCTCTCTCTCTCTCTCTATATATATATATATATATATATATATATATATATATATAGAGAGAGAGAGAGAGAGAGAGAGAGAGAAGAGAGAGAGAGAGAGAAGAGAGAGAGAGACCCGTCTCAGAAAAAGGCCTGTAATAACCGCTGGAAAATGAATATATATATATACAAAGAGAGAGAGAGAGAGAGAGAGAGAGAGAGAGAGAGAGAGAGAATATATGTATGTACGGTGTAAGTGTATGTATGTATGTATGTATGTATGTATGTATGATGTAAACAAATGAAACATTTTTTTAAGTCACGCTGAATACAATTAAGGTCATTATAAAAGGGAAACAGCTTTTCCGGTAAAGATATTACGCCTTAAAAAGCGAACGTGATTAATGATGCAGAGTCTATAAATCTTACATTGTTGGATGACTGATTTACCGTGTCACTGATTATGGCACTGATCATGTGTCCTAGAAGTGGAGGACTTTTCAAGAAGTATACTTTATTAAGGCGCTTTCAACCCTCTGCTGTTTCCAGCAGTGTTATATTTTCAAAAGTTGATCATGTTTCTGCTTAATTCTTTTTCCTACTTAAGGATTTTCCACATAATTACACACTAGATATTACTTATGGTACTTACATGTTTCACTTATCGGTCATCTGTACGCTTAATTCATTGGGTTCTTATGTTACAAGTCATTGCTGATGTCATGGGCCACTTCTACTTGACCCCTTCCTAACCTGACGAGAAGATATCAAGGGCCTGCTTGTTCCAAGTAAGGTCAGTGGTCATTTGATAATGAGGCCAGCTGTCATTATCAGGTCATGATACTTGAACTTGAGATAAGAGGGATAGAAGTGAGCCAGTTGCTAAGTTGAGTGAAATAATTGGAAAGTAGTCAGAGTAATTATAGTAGTAAAGTAGTCAAAGGGATGGGCGTGACCTATTTTCGAATAACTTTCGTAGTAACGTGAATATTTATATAAGTCTTTATACGCTTGGCTGTGCAAATGACGCTCTCTCTCATTGATGATGTCATTATTTTCATTATTATATGTTGAGAACTGTGTAATTCCCACCCCCCCCCCTTTCTCTCTCTCTCTCTCTCTCTCTGACTAAGCCATTTGCCAAAGTAGATAAATATTCAACCAAATCGATTCATATACTTCTTTGGGTTTGACTTCACCGTTATTTCTCATCTTTCTCTTTTTTTTTTTTTTTTTTTATTTAATTTATTTTATTTTTTTTTTTATTTCGTTTATCATGTAATCCCGATATCAGCGAACGCCACGAGTTGAAATGACGGTTATGATTTCGTAACGACCAGCCCGGCAATCAATGAGCCGAAATCCACGGATTTCCGATTTTATGAATGTCTGAAAGACATTGCGGAGTCTTTGTTTTCCTATGTCTCAGGTCAGATCTTGGAGGCAAAGTGTGATAAAGTGCTCGTGAGAGGTAGAGGGACGAGAAGGGACTTGACCCACATTTCTGCAAGTTA